>NW_020684750.1:0-15229 GCF_002925995.2 Terrapene triunguis
TAATGGTGGTTTGGAATCTTAATGGCTCCCAGCAACCAGGACAATTGCCTGGGGCTCTGTTTGCAGGCCTTCCCGTGAGTCAGGCTGGGTGGAATGAAGGCTTGGGGTCTTACAGTGACATGTGATCATGTCACCTGAACTGGAATCCATCTTTAACCTGGTGCTTTTCCAGTGAGGGGGGGTGGAAACCCAGAGGGACAAAGGGTTCCCGCCTTATGCAAAAGATATATAAAGGGGTGGAACAGAACAAAGGGGAGAGAGGAGCCATCATGAAGAATCCCCTAGCTACCACCTGAGCTGGAACAAGAGCTGTACCGGGGGGAAGAATTGTGCCCAGGCCTGGAAGGTGTCCAGTCTGAGAAAAACTTACTGAAGCATCTCTGAGGGTGAAATTATCTGTATTCAGTTCGATTAGACATAGATTTGCGCATTTTATTTTATTTTGCTTGGTGACTTGCTTTGTTCTGTCTGTTACTACTTGGAACCACTTAAATTCTACTTTCTGTATTTAATAAAATCACTTTTTACTTATTAATTAACCCAGAGTATGTATTAATACCGGGGGGGCAAACAACTGTGCATATCTCTCTATCAGTGTTATAGAGGGCGAACAATTTATGAGTTTGCCCTGCATAAGCTTTATACGGGGTAAAACGGATTTATTTGGGTTTAGACCCCATTGGGAGTTGGGCATCTGAGTGCTAAAGACAAGCACACTCCTGTGAGCTGTTTTCAGGTAAACCTGCCGCTTTGGGGCAAGTAATTCAGACCCTGGGTCTTTGTTGGAGTAGACAGGAGTGTCTGTCTCAGCAAGACAGGGTGCTGGAGTCCTGAGCTGGCAGGGAAAGCAGGAACAGAGGTAGTCTTGGCACATCAGGTGGCAGCTCTCAAGAGGGTTTCTGTGATCCAACCCGTCACACCCATCTCTCCACCACAGCAGTCCTGGTCCCCCTCAGCCCCCTACTCAGTGGTGGGGGAAGGGGAGTTCAGGGGAATTACAGCCATGCTTTACTTTGGGCTTTTGTTCTGTTGGCCAATACACCTTACATGCTCCTCCCCCCACCCCATGAATAGGTATAATGTTCATGGTGTGGTTGTAGCGGGGTGGTTACCCACTCCGGCCCTGACAGGGTTAAGGTCAGCCCTGGGAGAGGGCTGGGGCTGTAAGGAAAAGCCCAGGCTGCTGAGGAAAGCAGGCATGGCTGGGGCCATGCCCCAAACAGAGCACCACCGGTCTTTATAAAAGGGCTGCTAGCTTGGAGCTAGATAGTCTCTCTCTCTCTCTCCCTCTCTCCAGTCTTGGAGGGAGCAGGGCCTGGCTGCTAGGGAGCTGAGCAGGGTACCTGGGAGTGAAGCAGGGCTGGGGAAAGGCACGCATTGAACGGCCTTGGCTTTAGACAATACATTGGCTAAACTGGGTCACTTGGTGTCCTGAACATTTTAATGCTGAACCGCAAGTGTAGTCAAGCAATTGGCTACTTTAGTAACAGTTCCAATCAAAACAGTTACAAGCGGGAGAGAAAGGGGCAGCAGTGCTGGCATTCCCTGTGGGTACATCCAGCACATGGCAAAGGGGTTTCATTCCCCCGATGGAGGGAGGGGTTGGGACTTTGCGACAGGACAACAGCAGCTGCTCATTGCTGGGTAACACAAACTGCAGCTCCAGAGAATCTGTCACAAGCCATATCTGAGCCATGTGCCAGCAGAGATCGGATCCTAGTAACACACGTTGCTTTGCCATCTTTTAACACCGGGTACTCAGAGCGCTTGGCGGCGATATATACACACTCACCACCACTGACATGCAGCCCCCTCCAGGGAGGAGCACAACAGCTGACTAACAGCACAACAGCAACACTGCCAGTGCGTTTGGCTAGGAAGTGAAGGGAAACCCGATCACCAACTGCAAATACCGAAGTGACTCAGGGAGACCGAATGGAATCACTGGAATGAGATCTGGGCAGGACACTGGGTTAAAGCCCCAACTCTGGGCCACGGGGTTCGTTGTTAACCACACCATGTCAAGGCTTCAATTTTACACTTAATTAAAGAAAACATTTCCTGTAGCACAGCACCTCTAGTCCTACCCTGGGGCACTGGCATCAGCACTATGTGATGTTGTTGATATAATCTGTAAACGTATAGATCATTGTTGCAACCACTGTTATATATTTGAAGCAAATATTGTACAAAGGTTGTCATGTAACGTGTCTATGGAAAGGTTATGATTTGCTGGTTATGATGATGCTATCTGGGTGCACGGATCATTTTTGTATTTAAAGTTATAAGTATTAGCTCTAGACTGTCTGTAGTTCAAACTTGTGCTATGCTTCTGGGTGACACCCCAGACAAGTTGGTGTCAGCTCTGCCTAGCCTGCTGGATGGCCCATTACGGACCATTAGCTACACAACTGACCCATTGAGAGAAGGTAGATACACCTGGTGACTCAGCAAGGCAGGCAGGGACACGCCTATGGACAGAACTCTAAGGTTTTTCCAGGCCATGTCCTGGATAGCGTGTCTGTGGGACAAAGAAAGCAGAGACCACATGGCAAGACACTATAAAAGGCTGATGCATCTCCTCCATTTTGTCTTCAATCCTGCTTCTTACCTCTGGAGGAACTTTGCTACAAACTGAAGCTCTACACAAAGGACTGATGACCCATCCCAGCTGGGGATGTTCCAGAGACGTGATTTGAACCTGCAGTTTATTCCGTCACTGCTACAAGCCTGAACCAAGAACTTTGCCATTACTGTATGTAATTGATTCCATTTAACCAATTCTAGCTCTCATCTCTATTTCTTTTGAATAAACTTTTAGATTCTAAAGGATTGGCAACAGCGTGATGTGTGGGTAAGATCTGATTTGTATATTGACCTGGGTCTGGGGCTTGGTCCTTTGGGATCAAGAGAACCTTTTTTCTTTTACTGGGGTATTGGTTTTCATAGCCATTTGTCCCCATAACGAGTGGCACTGGTGGTGATACTGGGAAACTGGAGTTTCTAAGGGAATTGCTTGTGTGACTTGTGGTTAGCCAGTGGGGTGAGACCGAAGTCCTCTTTGCCTGGATGGTTTGGTTTCCTTGGTGTGCAAAGGACCCCCAGCCTTGGGCTGTGACTGCCCTGCTCTGAGCAATTTGTCCTGAATTGACACTCTCAGTTGGGTCCCACCAAAGGCAGCATCGTTACACGCTGTCCGAGCAGAGAGCACCTTTAGTCCTGCCCTGGGGCATTGGGGTCAGCGCTGTCCAAGCAGAGAATGCGCCCACCCCCCCGCAGCAGAGCCCCCTGCCCAGGGACAGGAGCCTGAGGGGGGCAGGAGCTCAGGCAGGGGACAGACGGTGTGTATGGGGGGGGGTCAGTTGGGTTGTGGGGCAGCCCTGGAGGGTGGCTCTGGGATGGGGTCACTCGGGTTAGGGGGCTGCCCTGTCTATTCTGAGCACAATCGCTGATCAGCGAATCATGGCCCAGCAGTGCCTGGGAGGAAGGGGGCTGTTGTCAGGTGCTGGGGGGGAGGGGGCAGCTGACCCCGCTCTCTGCCCAGTCACAGGAGGATTAGCTGGTCCGAGGCTTTTCTTTAGTCCCTCCCTGTTCCAGGGTAGAGGTTCCCCCGGGTTTAACGTGATTTGCTTTGCTCGCTGTTTGGCCAAACGTGCTCACAGGCAGATCTGCTCTGTCTGTTCCCTGCAGTGCTGGCTGGATCCCTGTGTCTGTGGTCCAGGCTGCCCCTGGTTTTCAGCCTTGTCTGCCTCCCCATTGTTGGTGCAAACCTCCTCCCTGACAGAGAGCAGGCCCTAGACAAGGCACCAAGCCAGGGAGTGTCGTCTGCACCCTGCCAGCATTGGCTGTTCTCCAGGAGGTGTCTTCACGGCTTCTTGGACTTCGGCCCCACCTCGTCAAACCAGCTTTGTGGGTTGGGAGGGGAATCGAACGGAGTCATGGAAGGGGAAGCCCTTAGTCGACCATCTCTTGAGCCATCTCCTCCGTCCTGCCTGACCCCGCCCCGATGGCCCCCTATTGCAAAGCTCTGAAACCAAAATATTCACACGGAAACCCGGTGCCAGTGGCAGGCCAGGAGCACGCCTTGTGTCACTAATCCCCCTCCCCGACACTGTGTGGGTTTGCTCACAGGCAGATGTGGAGAGTTCCCACACATGCCCCCCCTGGCCCAGGATTTCTGGGTCTGAAGCTGGGACCTGATCCTGCCAATTCTTCCTTCCCTTTGTCTCCTAGGGGCTGAGGGAGGTGCTGATTCCTCATTGTCTTGTGTGTCTGGCACCAGGGCTGCGTGCTGGGTTTCCTGGCTGTCTGGGTGGTGAGGGCAGCCCCCCTTGAACAGTCTGGGTGGTGAGGGCAGGCCTGGTCCCTGCAGAGCCGGTCTGACCCCAGTGGCCAGGTCAGGGCTCCAGTTACCCATTGTCAGGTAATGACAGAATTCAGGGCCCCCAGGCTCTGGCAGTGCCTACTCGGGGTGTCTATCCCCACCCCTGGGCTATGTGCATGGGAGGAACCATTTCCCCCTCTCTCCTGCATCCCTTCGGGGAGTACTGCCATTTACTTGCTCCCTCCAGTCTGAGCATTGTCCTAGTGTGGGGGGCAGTGAAATTGGCAGAGACTGAGAGCCCCTGTCAGTCAGAGGAAGCTTCTATGCCCCTTGCCTCATGGGGGCAGCTCTGTGAGTATCCCCTGCCCTGGGCCAGCTGGGAGAAGGGGTATCCAGATTTTGGCTGTGTGGGGCTGGTGCTGCTTCGACCTGTTAAGTGTTTGATGCTGGTTATTTTCCCTGTTGGACTCGGTGGCCTCCGCTCTGGCTGCATTCGGGCCCCTCAGACCAGGCTGCCTGGCTTTGGTGGGGAGGGGATTCAGCTGCCCCCTGAGGAACCAGGAAATTCTGATTTCCCCCTGCACCCTGTGACAAAGTGGGGGTTTTCTTGTTTTCTGTGGAGTTTTCACAGTCTAGAGAACAGGGTGGCATCAACCCCTTCGGGGGTGAAGGCCCGGGGGGTCCAGAGCGAGGGGACTCCCTGAGGGGGCCCACGGCAGAGACAGACGTGCTAAGGCTCAGAGAGGTGTGGCTCCAGGAGGTGGAGGGGCTTGACCCCGAGAGAGAGTGGACCCCCGAGAAGGGCTGTCTCACTAAAAGGGGCACCCCCCACGAACCGCACGGGGCCAAGAGTGGGCATGATCTGTCAGTCCATAACAACGTGGTGTCAGAAGTGGGATGGTTCGTGGATGCACCCTGTAGACGTGGGCTGCAGGCGCAGGCACTTTGCAGTGAGTGGCTGCCAGCGATAGAACGAGGGTATTGAACAGAACCAGCCTGGAAATGGCCTAGAACCAGCTCCGTAAGAGCGACCTGGTGTCACGGAGTCCCCGGGCGATGCTCTGGAACTGCTCCCCACAAAGCCAGTCAGGACTCTGGGGAGCCTCCTTTCCCTCGGAGCAGACTGTCTTCAGGGCAAGAAGCTCACACGGCTTCACCTCCTGGGTCTCTCCTGGGAGCATTCAGCATCTGCCCCTCCGTACGCTTCCCACAACGAGTCCGCCCCGGTGGAGTCCTGGGGAAGCCAAAGGGTTCTGCACCCCCCACTTCGCAGTCAGACGTGACTCTCAGCCAGCCAGTAAAACAGAGGTTTATTAGATGACAGGAACACGGTCTAAAACAGAGCTTGTAGGTCCAGCGAACGGGACCCTCCGCCGGGTCCCTTCTGGGGCCCAGCGAGGCAGACCCCCGTCTGCCCTCCCTTCCAGTCCCCAGCTAGCTCCAAACTCCAACCCCTGTCCAGCCCCTCCTTCTCTGGGCTTTGTCTCTTTCCCGGGCCAGGAGGTCACCTGATCCCTTTGTCTCCAACACCTTCAGTTGGCACCTTTGCAGAGGAGGGGCCCAGGCCATCAGTTGCTAGGAGACAGAGTGTCGGGCATTTATGTACCCTGGCCCTTTGCTCTGCAGCAACCATACACCCTTATCCCACCCCCTAGATACTTAAGAACTGCATAGGGGAAACTGAGGAAAACATTAAGAACAGTCCCACTTCGTCACACCTGGCACGTCTGTGCAGGGAGAGGGGGCTGAGCGTGGGGAGGCTCACTAAGGAGCGGCTGATTGCTCAGCTTGTAGAGAATGACCCGTCTGAGGCGCAGGCTCCAGACCCCAGGGGGGCTCCCGGGGTGCCCGGAGAGCCGGGGAGTAGCCATGGGGGCAGTCTGTGTAGTGACCGGGAGTGGGTCAGACCTGACTCCCCAGTCAGTACAGGGAGACCCCAGTCAGGTTCCTCCCTAGAGGAGCTGCGGAGACTGGAGCTGCAGCTGAAAGCAAAGGAGCTGGAGCTGGAGGATCGGAGGCTGGTGGACAGAGAGAGAGAACGAGCGGACCGTGTAGAACAGCGGAAGCACGAGTTGGAGATGGACGAGAGGCGGGCCAAGAGGGCCTGCCGCGGGGTAAGTGGGGAAGGGCCCCGAGACGCCAGTGTTGGGGGGAATCTAGACACCAAACTGCTGCCCCAGTTCAAGGAGGGGGGGGGGATATTGATGCCTACCTCACAGCCTTTGAGAAGGCCTGTGACCTGAACCAGATTGACCCTGCAGACAGGCTTCGCTGTCTGACCCCCCTGCTAGGTCCCAAAGCCATACAGGCGTTCAGCCAAATGGATGGTGTTGAGACGGGGGACTATGACCTGTTCAAACAGGCTTTGCTGCGAAAGTTTGAACTGGCCCCCAAGGCGTACAGGAAGCGATTCCGGGGTGTACGCAAGACCCCAGGTGTCACTTACAAGGAAGTCACCAACCTGCTGGGGGAATATCTCTGCAAGTGGGGGAAGGGCGCAGGGACCACTACCGCAGAGGACGTGTATAACCTGGTGGGGTTGGAGCAGCTGTATGACATCTGCCCTCCGGACCTTAAGATGTGGCTAGTGGACCGGAACCCCAAAGATCTGCGCTGTGCAGGGGCGCTGGCAGATGAGTTCGTGGACAGTAGATCGGGGGTAGGGGGGAGACCCACATTAGGGACTCATAAGGGGAGTCACCCTGAGCCCTCTCAACGGTGGGACTCCAGGAAGCCCAACTTGGGGGTGCCCGGGACTGCCGGGGCAGGGCGACCCCCCTCGTGGGACTTGAGGGACATGAGGTGTAATTACTGTGGCCAAAAGGGGCACAAGGTGGCACAGTGCCTGAAGATGAAGGAAATGGCGTCCAAGCAGAACCCGCAGGGTGTTAACTGGGTGGAAGCCCACCGAGAGGGGGCACCGCTGGGCCCAGGGGCTGCAGTCGAGAGGGCTGTGCCAGGGGCAGGGGACCGCCAGGCCAGGCCGGCAGGGGAAGGCGGGGCCCCAGGTCCAGAGCACCCGTACCCAATCCGCCGGGTGAGCGTGGGACAGGCCCCGGGGAACAATCGCCACATCATCTCCATTGAGGTGGGGGGAAGACGCGTCCAGGGGTTCTGGGACACGGGTGCAGAGGTGACGCTGGCGCGGTCCGAGGTGGTGGACCCAGACCAGCTAGTGCCCGATGCCTACATGACCCTGAGGGGAGTGTTTGGGCCCCCAGTCAAGGTGCCTGTAGCTAGGATACACCTGAAATGGGGGGCTAAGGAGGGACCCAAAGAGATCGGGGTGCACGACCACCTGCCTACCGAGGTGCTAATGGGTAATGACTTGGAGAACTGGCCGGATAGCACTCAGAGCACCCTGGTCCTTACCCGGAGCCAGAGCCAGCGAGGGGCGCGGGACCTCCCGAGGGGGGGGGGGTGAAGCGCCAAGGGTAGGGCTCGACAGGGCTGGGCCGGAGCCTCCATCCCAGGGTGGGGAAACTGAGGCGCCACCAGCCAGGGCTGTATCCTCAGACCCAGCAGCTGAATTCCAAACGGAGCTGCAGGTGGATCCCTCCCTGGAGAAACTGAGGGCCCTGGCTAGCCACGACAGTGCAGGGTCCCAGGGGGAGGACCGCCGGGAGAGATTCCTGTGGGAGAGGGGATTCCTGTACCGGGAATGGACTGGTTCAGGGCAAACTGAATCTTGGAAAGTCGGGAGGCAACTGGTGGTTCCCCAGAGGTACCGCCACAAACTGTTGTACTTGGCCCACGATATCCCCCTTTCGGGGCATCAGGGCATCCGGCGCACCAGGCAGAGGCTGCTGCAGAACTTTTACTGGCCCGGGGTCTTTGACGCTATCCGACAGTATTGCAGGACCTGTAACTCCTGCCAGAGGGTGGGAAAGGCCCGGGATAAGTGTAAAGCCCCGCTGAGACCTTTGCCTATCATAGAGGAGCCTTTCCAGAAGGTGGCCGTGGACATAGTGGGGCCCCTCAGCAGGGTGACCCGGTCGGGGAAGAAATACATCCTGGTGGTGGTAGATTTTGCTATGCGCTACCCCGAGGCGGTGGCCTTGTCCTCTATCGAAGCAGACACCGTGGCAGACGCGCTGCTGACCATCTTCAGCAGAGTGGGGTTCCCCAAGGAGGTCCTTACAGACCAGGGGTCTAACTTCATGTCGACCCTGCTCCAGTGCTTGTGGGAGAAGTGTGGGGTCCGACACACCTGGGCCTCGGCCTACCACCCTCAGTCCAACGGGCTAGTGGAGAGGTTCAATGGGACCCTAAAGAGGATGCTGAAAACCTTTATGGACCAGCACCCGCAGGACTGGGACAAGTATTTACCCCACCTGCTGTTCGCATATAGGGAAGTGCCCCAGGAATCCACAGGGTTCTCCCCGTTCGAGTTGCTGTACGGGAGGAGGGTGAGGGGTCCCCTGGACTTGGTGAGAGCCGAGTGGGAGGGAAAGGCCTCTCCCGATGGGGAATCAGTGGTAGAGTATGTACTGACTTTCCGGGAAAAGCTTGTGGAGCTCATGGGCTTGGCTAGGGGGAACCTAGCAAGGGCCCAGAGGAAGCAGAAGGTCTGGTACGACCGCTCAGCCCGTGCCCGCTCATAGGCTACCGGGGATCAGGTGATGCTCCTCATCCCCGTGAGGAAGAACAAGCTGCAAGCGGCCTGGGACGGCCCCTTCACGGTCATCAGACAGGTGAACGAGGTGAACTATGTGGTGGAACTGTCCAACCGGGCTCACAGCCACCGGGTGTATCACGTCAACATGATGAAGCCGTACTGGGACAGGGAGAAGTTGGTGCTGGCTGTGTGTGGGCAGTGGGAGGAGAAAGGAGAGGATCCCCTGGTGGGACTCCTCCCTGAGGCTGGGGCTAACCCCTCACTGGAATCAATTCCCCTCTCAAACCAGCTAACCCCTGCCCAGCAGGCAGAGATCAGAGCCGTGCTGCATTCATACCGGTAGCTGTTCTCCAGCCGGCCTGGGCTCACTAACCTGGCTGTCCACCGGGTGGAGACGGGAACCAACCCTCCCATCAGGTGTTCCCCATTCAGTGTCACTGGGAAAACAGCCCAGGACCTGGAGAGAGAGGTCGGGGACATGCTGGCTTTAGGGGTGATCCAGCCGTCCGCCAGTCCCTGGGCCTCACCCGTGGTGCTGGTCCCCAAGAAGGACGGGTCGATCCGGTTCTGTGTGGACTATCGGAAACTCAATGCCATCACCGTGTCTGATGCCTACCCCATGCCTAGGACCGATGAGATCCTAGACAAGTTGGGGGGTGCCCGGTACCTCACTACCCTGGATCTTACCAAAGGCTACTGGGAGGTGCCTTTGGACCCGGAGGCCAGGGCGAAGTCCGCCTTCACCACCCCAATAGGGCTCTTCGAGTTCCTGGTCCTGCCTTTCGGCCTCAAGGGGGCACCTGCAACCTTCCAGCGCCTGGTGGATCAGTTACTAAGGGGGATGGAGGGCTTTGCTCTAGCGTATATTGACGATATCTGTGTCTTTAGCCAGACCTGGGAGGAACATGTGTCCCAGGTGAAGAGAGTGCTGGGTCGCCTCCAGGATGCAGGACTGACCATAAAAGCGGAAAAGTGCAAGGTGGGGATGGCAGAGGTTTTGTACCTGGGCCACAAGGTTGGGAGTGGCCACCTGAAGCCGGAGCCGGCCAAAGTGGAGGCAATCAAGGCCTGGGCTGCCCCCCAGACTAAGAAGCAGGTCCAGGCTTTCATTGGGATGGCGGGGTACTACTGGAGGTTTGTGCCCCACTTTAGCTCCCTGGCAGCTCCCATCACGGAGCTGTGTCGAAAGGGAAAGCCGGACAAGGTGGTCTGGACTGAGCAGTGCCAGAGGGCTCTCTGTGCGCTGAAGGGGGCACTTATCCAGGGGCTGGTGCTGGTAAACCCGGATTTTAACAAACCCTTCCTGGTGTTCACCGACGCCTGCACCCCACGTAACAGCCGCATGGCTCCCTCTTTCCTCCTAGTACCCACCACACGCCCCTCCCAACCCCCTGTCCCCTCGTGCCCCTGCCCCCCTTAACAGCCCTTCAACCCCCAGCCACCCCAAACCCATATACCCCCCTCTGCCCCCATTTACCTCTCTGCCCTGAACTCCAGAACTGGAACCTGCCCCCCAGCTCCCTCCAACCCCATCTTCTCAGCCCCACTTTAACCCCCTCCCCACAATCCTTTCACCTCCCCCCACCCTCAACCAGCCCTATCAGTCCTGCCCCCCTCAGCCTGTCCCCTGCGAACTCCCCACCCAGCTCCCTGCCCTTCCCTGCTGACCCCCAATAGCGCCAAACTTGCCCTCCTCAGGCTCCAACTGTCCCAACTCTTCCCACTTGGACCCTGACTGCATCAAATCTCCCCCCTCATCCCCCCCATTCCTCAGCCCCCCCAACTGCCCCAGCTCTTCCCCCAACTGCTCCAAACCTCCCCTTCAACCCCGTCCTGCCCCCAGCCCTCCACCTACCCCAAACTTCCCTCCTCAGCCCCCCAACCTCGCCCCTTCAACTGCCCCCATGGCTCCGCCTCGGCCCCATCCCCCCACAGCACTGCTCTCAGCCCAACCCCAAACTCCTCCCCCCATGGCTCCCCCGGCGGGGCGGTAACAGGCTGTAATGGCTGCTAGGGGCAGGTCTGTAACGGCCGCTCTGGCCTTGCACGCCCTGCGGAGCCGGTAGTTTCCCGCGCTCGGAGCCCCCGCCTCTCGCCCCCATTCCCCGAGTTTGGGGCCTGGGGACCTGGTGGGCTCAGCAGGCACCAGTGACACGGGGGGGTCAGTGATGGGGGAGTCAGTGGGGCCGCTCTCCCCCCTGCGCTGAGAGGAGCTGCTGAATGCCCCCTGACTGCAGGAGACCCCGAGATGGGACTTAGGGTTACCAGGCGTCCGGTTTTTGACTGGAACGTCCGGTCGGCACCGCTGACTGGACACTGAACGTCCGGTCGGCACCGCTGACTGGACACTAAAAGTCCAGTTACCTGCAGTGACCAGCCTCTACCACCGGGGGCGGGACGAGCTGCTGCTGCTGGGACCTGGAGGAGCGGCTCGGCTTAGCGGCTGCTGTTCCCGACCCCAGCCCGAGGGCGAGAACTGCCTGGCTCCTGGACCGGGCTCCAAAGTAGGGACCGGTGCTGTTGCGGGGGGGGAGGGGGGGCTAACCTGTCTGTCCCTGCACCTCTATTTCCCCAGCCGCTTGCTCCAGGAACCGACCCCCCCCCCCCGCTGTGCCCCGATTTCCCCACCCTGGCCCCTTGCTCCAGGGTAGGGTTGCCAACTTTCTAATCGCACAAAACTGAACACTCTAGCCCCACCCCTTCCCTGAGGCCCCACCACCACTCACTACATTTCCCCTCACTCAGTGGCTGGCTCACCCTCACTCACTTTCACTGGGCTGTGCCAGGGGGTTGAGGCGTGTGGGGGGTATGGGCTCTGGGCTAGGGGTGCAGGCTCTGGGATGGGGCTGAGGATGAGGGTTTAGGGGTGCAGGAGGAGGATCTGGGTTTGGGGGGCTCAGGGCTAGGGCAGGAGGTTGGGGCTCGGACTTACCTCGATCAGCTCCCAGTCAGCGACCCAGCGGGGCTAAGGCAGGCTGCCTGCCTGTCGTGGCACGGCGCTGCACCCCGGAAGTGGCCAGCAGGTCCGGCTCCTAGGCGGGGGGCCCAGGAGGTTCTGCACGCTGCTCTTGCCTGTAGGCACCGCCCCCCAGCTCCTATTGGCCAGTTTCTGGCCCATGGGAAAGTGGAGCTGGTGCTCGGGGCAGGGGCAGTGCATGGAGCCCCGTGGACCCCCCGCCTAGGAGCCGGACCTGCTGGCTGCTTCCGGGGCACAGTGCGGTGCCAGGACAGGTAGAGACTAGCCTGCCTTAGCCCTGCAGCACGACTGACCAGACTTTTAATGACCCGGTCGGCGGTGCTGACCGGAGCCACCAGGGTCCCTTTTCGACTGGGGGTGGGGGAATGAGTGACAGGGACAAGGGTGCAGAGCAAGCAATGGAGCGGGGGGGACAGGTGGGATGGGGTGGGGCCTCAAGGGAAGGGACACAGAAGGGGTGGGGCCTCAGGGGGAAGGGGAAGCACAGGGGGCGGGGCCTTGGGGAAGGGGCGGGGCCAGGCTGTTCAGTTTTCAGGGATTAGCAAATTGGCAACCCTATATGTGGTTAAACCCCCCACGTGCTTCCCAAGGCCCAGAGTCCAGCACGGAGCTGCCTCCCCTCAGGGTGCTGGGACGGGCGCAGGGGGCTGTTCTGGGGTCACCCCCAGCCAGCACGGGGTGGGACAGGGGCTGAGCCTCATCACCATTCCTGGGGGGACCCAGCCCCCCCGACCCCAGGGGATTCACCCCCAGCCCAGCGGGGAGGGGACTATGGGGGAGGGGGGCTGGGCCCTTCCCCTGGATGATCCATCTCGGTGCATGTTTGGGTGTCACGGGATCAGTAACTGTAAACTCTTATCTCCGCCCTTTGCTCGTTGTTACAGCCGCTCCCTGTGATCCATGGAAAGTGAAAGGGAATTCACTGGGGGCCCTGCCAGGTGCAGAGAGGGTGACTCTGTGGGGACGGAGGGCAGGGACCATGGGGCTGGGGGTTCTCCTTGTCCCCCTCCTCGTCGTTGGGGTGGCCAGTAAGTACAGACCCCTGGTGACCTGGGGCAGGGCAGGGTAGGACCCCGGGGCTCCCCAGCAGAATAAAGTCCCTGGGACGGGGCCTGGGTACCGGTGAGTCAGTCACTGCCCAGCTCTGCCTGGCCTCAGCCGCCGAGTCTGCCCTGAGCCCGTGTGAATGCCCCAGAGTGCGACAGGAGCCGGGGGAGGGAACAGGGGAGCCGCGGGGAAACCTGGGGGCAGGAGGGGCGGCGGGTCGGGGTCTGAGTGAAGGTATGGGTACACTGAGATCTCAGCCAGGGCAACGGAGATTGCTGAAGGGGCATGAACAGGGCCGGCGCGTATGTGGGAAGAATCCCAGAGCTATTTGCAAAACCTCCCTTTGCTGCATTGTCCTGGCTCGGAGGGACCCCGTGTGGGACGGTCTGGGAAGGAGAAAGGGTGGGGTGTCTAGTAACTGATACACCCAGGGGAGCCAGAGCACAGCCGGCACCTGCCCCCGGTACCCCTGAGGGACCAGATCCTATCGCTGGCTCGTCCATCCCCAGGCAGCGACCTCTCCCTGGCCCAGCCCTGCACAGAGCCCCAGAGCGTGATTTTCTCTTTCCCTGCACAGATTCCCGGCTGCAGATAGTCACAGATCCCTCCTCCCGGGCCCTGCTGGGCTCTGGGGCGCTGCTGAAATGTTGGTTTGACGTCGGGGGGCCGGTCGATCTGAGCTCCCTGCGGGTTCACTGGTATCTGTTTGAGGAGAGGATCGCGCAGTATGACCAGGGCAGGGGAGAATCCCAGCCCGGAGCGAGCGTGTCGGAGCAGGAGTTGAAGACAGGGGACGCCTCCCTGTTGCTCTCCAGTGTGACGGTGTCGGATGAGGGGCCGTATAAATGTGTCGTTGGTTACGGTGCGGAGCAGCTGCAGGGACAGACGACCCTCCGTGTGCTCGGTAAGGACAGGAGAAGAACTCGGACGTTCCCTGGCTGGGAACTGGGGACTGGCTGTTCCTGTGTTGGTCCCACAATCCAGCAGGTGGGAGGAGGGGGTGGGGGTGAGGACTTGTCTACACAGGGTTGCTCTGGTTTAACTGAAAGTGTGAATTGAAACCGAGTTCAGTAACCCAACACAAGCCCCGAGTGGACGCTCTTACTGCAGGCTGTGATTGTCACGGAGTCCCCGGGCGATGCTCTGGAATTGCTCCCTACGAAGCCAGGCAGGACTCTAGTGAAGTCTCCTCTCTGTGAGCAGACTGTCTTCAGGGCAAGAAGCTCACACGGCTTCACCTTCCTGGGTCTGACCTGGGAGCATTCAGCATCTCCTGCCCCTCCGTGCGCTTCCCACAGCGAGTCCGCCCAGGCGGGGTCCTGGGGAAGCCAGAGAGTCTTGCACCCCCACTTCGCAGTCAGACGTGACTCTCAGCCAGCCAGTAACACAGAGGTTTATTAGACGACAGGAACACGGTCTAAAACAGAGCTTGTAGGTACAGCGGGGAACGGGACCCCGCGGCCGGGTCCATTTTGGGGGGCAGTGAGCCAGACACCCCCATCTACCCTCACTCCTAGTCCCCAGCCAGCTCCAAACTGACTCCCCCTCCAGCCCCTCCTCTCTGGCCTTTGTTTCTTTCCCGGGCCAGGAGATCACCTGATCTCTTTGTCCTCCAACACCTTTAGCTATCCCCTGGCAGGGGGGAAGGGCCCAGGCCATTAGTTGCCAGGAGACAGAGTGCCGGCCATTTATGCACACTGGCCCTTTGCTCGGCAACAATCTCACCCCCTAGAGACTTAAGAAATGCATAGGGGAAACTGAGGCACCCCTACAGTATTCAGAGGAAACATTAAGAACAGTCCCACTTCATCACAGTGACCGGTGTACAGCCGTTCCGGGTAAGCTGATAAGTGTCAGGTGTAAGTGAAAGTGAAACAGCAAAAGTTAAACCAGTGGCAGGGTGTGTAGACGAGGCAGGCGAGGATGCGAACACTGGCCCGGGCAGAGCGAGGCAGTGATGGGTTTCAGACACAGCCGCTCTCCCACCTGAAGTGTGACTGTGACGCTGGCAGACCAGGTGCCAGCACATGCCAGGGTCCCCGTGTCTCAGCTGAACACTGACAGAGACGGAGCTGGGATCGGCCTGGCTCACCTGTGGGTTAATATTGCTGGGACAGTGAGTCCAGACCGGTCAGCAGCTGTGTCACCACCTGCCCTGCACCCTGGGGTGCCTCCCAGTGCTTCCTGCTGTCGCTTCCACCCTGGGCTCCTGCGAACCAGACCAACAGCCTGCAGGTCCCACCCCGAGTGTCTGTGTGTAGCC
>NW_020684751.1:0-10520 GCF_002925995.2 Terrapene triunguis
ATCTCTGCCCATACCAGCCTAGTATTGACAGAATGCACTGCCTGTCCAGTTAACAAAGACTCCACCCTCTTCTCCCACTTTCACTGGGATGATTTTTGAGGGCCAGATTTCCAATAACCTGGCACCCACAACTGATGACAGATTTTCCGAAAAAAGCTCTGCTCCCATTTAGGCACTGAAAAGAGCTGGGTTTTCAAAAATGTCCATCAGCCAGCAACTCCTGACTGGCACTTGGATTTTTGACACAGCTCATCACCTGCCATGCTGAGCTGTTTTGAAAATGTGGTCCTTAGTTTGAGCCCTCCCTTGGCTGTCAGCCCTCAGTTTGCTTCACCTTCTCTGTTCCTCTGCTCTGCCTCTCCATCCTGGTCTGAGCATTCAGGCCTAAATATACAGATTATCCAGTCACCAGCTCCCTCAACTCTATGGGAAGGGAGGGGAAAGACACATTCATCCTCTCTGCCTGAGTCTGCAGAGTGCCAGAGACAATCATGCTCAGAGGGGACAGCTGCCTTAAGTGTAAATGACGCAGCAACATCTGCCGGGTCTGCAGAGAGCTCAAGACAATAGTTCTCAGTGGAGGGAACTGCACCATTCATCTTAATGTAGTGTTGGACCCACTAGCATTGGGCGGACCCCACCACCCGCACCTCAGCAAGGGACATTGTGTTGCATTACAAGAGTGTTCTATAAATGAGAGATGTTTATATCTATGCCAATAGTTAATGAATGAGGTGTCAGTAGGTGGTGCACCTGAATATGCAGCTTTGTAGGAGTGATCAAACTTCTTGTGCGTGCACTGAAAATGGCTTCCTCTGCGCAGATCTTTGCATGCAGCTCTTTCCAGCAATCACAGCCGAGGACCTCCAGTTGATTGTAACATGGTAACAGAGTAAACAAGCAACATCCCACTCCCGGCTGCCATGCAAATGCAGGGATAGGGGTCCTGAAGCCACTTGTTGGATGTGAGATAGAAAGAGACACCGTGGCATCTCCATGCCTCTCGCCAATCTGCTACCCATATAAAATACAATTCCGCTTCTTTTGACTAGTTCTATTTTAATGTTTCTCTGTGTTATAAGGCGAAACCTTGATAAAAATTCATGCATAAGTAAAATAAATTTAGTTAACAGATAGGGCTGTGTTTTCATGGAGCTTTTGCCTATAAATCTTGCTTTGTGTCATTAAAAACATACTTGCAAAGAAAGACAACTTGCAGTGAACCTCAGTGGTGTTCAGACGGTGACAGACAGGTTGTGAGGAATGACTAGAAACGTTTATTCCACCAAGGGGTATTCAAATAGATACAAACTTGAGTAGAGACTCAAATCTCTTGAACCTCAAACTGTAACCATAGTCATGAAATGAAAAATCAGGATTTTACCCTAACGGGGGCACTGTTTGTGATCCAGCCCCACTGGCTTCAGGATGGAGAGCCTTGGATATAGCCCTTTCTACGTCTTTCCAATCAGTCTGAGAGAGCAATAGGCCAAAAGGGACAATTAGTAGTAGTATTTATATATATCACAGCTGTGATTTCATGCCCCATCCAAGATCACAGCCTTATTGTTTACAGGGCTTGCACACACAGTCTGAGATGGTCCTGACTCAATGGTCTTACATTCTAAACAGATAAAGGAAACAAAAATTGGGAAGAAAAACTGAGACACAGAGAAATGAGGTGATTTCCCCAGGCCCCATAGTAGTTACATGGTAGTGCAAGGACACAAATCCATATCTCCAGTCCTCGATCCACCAGCCCCCGCTGCCTCAGGCTGGGAAGGAAGGAGAACAGAGCAGCTATACTGTCCAAATGCTGCAGCATGCCTGAATTTGGTCACTGATGAGACCTTATCATGTATACTGTACTGGATGATTGATATGCACTTAGAAAGAAGCAGCTATATTGCATAATGGGGACCAGATGTCATCAGAACCTATGGGCTTACAAAGGGCCAGTGGGAGCCGCGATCGGCCGAACCTGCGGACGCGGCCGGTAAACAAACCGGCCCGGACCGCCAAGGGCTTTCCCTGCACAAGCGGCAGCCCAACTTTGAGAAGCACTGCCCTACAGTATATATTGGCCACTAGATGATACTTAACGTGAAAGAGAGATTTAGTCTGTGAGGCGACTACTAGATGGCAGTATGTGTCAAGAATGAGTCATGCACAGCTAGTTCATGAAATAAAGGATGACTATTGGCAAAGGGCCGAGCATTATAACAGACCATCATTGCTTGAAAAGTTAAACTATGCTTCGTCATAATGTGAATCATTTTCCCCCAGAGACTCATTAGGCTGCTTCATTAAATGAAATTACATTTGGGGAAAAACAACACAAGTCACACCGGACATTGCTAAGAACAAAGCTTTGGAGACACAAAATTGTCCATAATGGTGATGGGTTGAGTTTAAAAGTTTTGAGACTTACTTGTACTAATGCAAATCCTTGAATTGGACAGGGAATAACTATTTCCCATGAGGCTTTGCAATAAGAAAGAAGTGGATAGACTTATCTTCCCAAAACACCTGTATAATTCAGGTCAATGTGGGACAGCTTTCTTCAGAAAACTTACTGATGGAAATGCTTCCTTCTGGGAACCAAATGTGGACAATATACTGTGATGCATAAATGCTATGTACATTAATTGATGTGCATACATACACAAATGTGCATGTGTGTCCATCTTCCCAAGCACTGTCCTCTTCTGCCTGGTTTCAAATGGTGTGAAGTTTGCTCTCTTTTACACTTGATGGAAGAGGTTTTCTTGAGCTCAGGTGATGGCCAGTAATTCCAAAGCCACAACAGCCTTGGCATTTGGCAACGAGGAAGGCTGGGATTCCCAAAGGAAGTAAAGGGAAATAAGCGTCCAAATTACAGTTGGATGTGGATGCCTAACTCCCATAGGCTCCTTTGAAAACCTCAGGGTATGTCTACACTACGAAATTAGGTCAATTTTATAGAAGTCAATTTTTAGAAATCGATTTTATACAGTCGATTGCTTATGTCCACACTAAGTGCATTAAGTCAGCTGCTATTGCCTCGATAGCGAATTTCTCCATGTTGTCTGTCATGGGCTCCTGCGGTGGCGTGGCTGGCAGTGCGGTAAGGGGACGGGGGGGGTTGAATAGAGGGCAGAGGAGTTTGTGGGGGGTGGTCAGTGGGCAGGGTGGTCAGAGGGCATGGAACAGGGGGGTTGAATGGGGGCAGGGGTCCAGGGAGGGCAGTCAGGAAGGAGGGCGGTTGGATGGGGTGGCAGGGGGCAGTAAGGGGCAGGGGTTCCGGAGGCGGTCAGGGAGAAGGGGTGGTTGGATGGGGCAGGGGTCCTGGGTGGGCAGTCAGGAAGGGGGGCTTGGATGGGGCAGCAGGGGGCAGTCAGGGGCAGGGGTTCCTGGGGCGGTCAGGGGACAGGGGGGTTGGATGGGGCAGGAGTCCCGGGAGGTGTCAGGGGGCAAGAAGTGTGGGGGGGTGGATAGGGGGTGGGGGCCGAGTCATGTCTGGCTGTTTGGGAAGGCACAGCCTCCCCTAACCAGTCCTCCATACAATTTCCAAAATGCAATGTGGCCATCAGGGCAAAAAGTTTGCCCACCCCTGATCTAAAGGGTACCGTCACTCTGTTCTCAGTGGACTGATCACCCATTGACATTCCCTTCCATCTTTGTGTGTAAGTGTAATTGTAGGATTGTGTATGTGGTAATTGCACACCTGTTTGCTTAACTAATCAATTTTATTTTTAATAAAGTTTGGTTCTATTATTCAAAGTGTTTCCTAGGTGTCCTGTAGTAAATACTTTTTCTGTAACTGACCTAGAGGCTCGAACCTGAAAACTAAGTTGGGTTTTACTGCATCCTTTTCTTTAACTACTTAATATTATTTGGGAACATTTGAACATAAAGGCTACTACAGTGAGTGTAATTAACCATCGGAGCAACTTATTAAGAGATGTAGTGGATAATCCATTATTTGGAGTCTTTAAATCAAGACAGGCTATTTCTTTCTAAAAGCTCAGCTATTGCTCAACCATAAGATATGGGCTGGTTGCAAGAATCATTGGGTTAATTTCTCTGGCCTGTGTTATGCAGGAGCTCAGACTAGATGATCATAATGGTCCCTTCTAGCTTTGAAATCTACGAATCTGTGACCTAATATGTCTCTTATATCCCTAACATCAAGTACACTATGATAGTTTATTGAGAGTCAGTATGAGCCAGAGGGATTGATCAGTGCTCTGAAATTCTGCCAGCCAGGGATTTTTTCCTGGCTTCACCACTGACCAGCTTCATGGTCTTGAGGATGTCACTTCCCATGTTCTGTCTCAGTTTCCCGAATTCTAAAATTGAAGCTTTTACTTTGTGACTATGGCACTGTGATACAGCATGGCCAGAGGGCAGCAGGAGAGTGATAGATGGGAGATTTGTAAGCCCCAGGATGATGAGAGCCTTATTCCATGTAGAGGGAAGAGAGGCTGCTACAAGCCAATTAGAGCACCTGAAGCCAGTCACCTGAAACCCCCCCCCCCCCGCTTCAATCAGACAGTTGAAGGAATTGAAGCAGAGTGGTTTGGTGTTGGAGCAGAGAGCAGTTTGAAGGAGAGCAGTTTGGAGGGAAGCAGAGGAGACTTTGGAAAAGGGCTGTGGTGGGCCAGAAGACCAAGACCCTAGGTAAAGGGAAACCCAGCTTGTACAGAGCAGAGGGACTCCACAGACACAAAGGGTTGGGAGAAACCTTGCCCAAACAGAGAGGGGGAGGAAGCCCCACAAGCTGAAGGGCCAGAGAGAGAAGTAGCCCAGGGGAAGGAATCACTAGTTCAAGTGGTTTGCAGCTATCCCTAGGGCCCCTGGGCTGGGACCCGGAGTAGAGGGTGGGCCCGGGTCCCTCCATCTCCACTCCCCTTCTCTGGGATACTAGTGGGACAGTTAATACCCAGGGGTGAGAAATGGCGTCCTGAACACCCCCACAAGAAGAGAAAGCGCGGGACCCATCATATTAGTGCCAGCAATTTGCCACAGGCACCAACAAAGAGGTATTCAGGTAATCCCAGCAAGATGTGCTCTTGCATCAGTTGAGAACAAGATGGCTGCAATGGCAGGCATCACTGTGCCTCAGTGGGTCACATCTGAGAATACCAGATTAAGATTAAACAACTGAGAAATAGGGCAGACTCACCCCAAACTGGTGGTTATTCTATCATTAGATTATACCAAGCCAGTAACAAAAGTAAACTTCTGTCTCATCACACTGGTTAACAAGAAGTCAAAGATGCAGTCTCCTTAGGAATTCCAGCCCTAGTTTCACCAACCAGACACTAGACTTTATGATGAGTGGTTACTGAAAATCAATTTAATCAAACAAAGGGTTCTTCTAATCCCAAGAGATCTCACACATAGCCAGGTCAATATATAACTCAGATCTTACCCAATAATCACACTGCTGCCAATTTTTTAGTAACTAACATCTAGAGGTTTATTAGTAAAAGAAAAGAAGAAGAGAATTAAAATGGTTAATAGATCATATACATAAAATAATTGCTATGTCCTTATATCAGGTTTGTAGCAGTGATGTTATAGACTGCTGGCTTGTAAAGTCTCTCTGGTAACTTCCAAAGGATTGGAAGGTCCTTAGTACATAGTTCAATAAGAAGGTAACAGATTTTTTAGACAAAGGAAACACAGTGGATCTACAAAAAGAACAGGAGTACTTGTGGCACTTTATAGACTAACAAATTTATTAGAGCATAAGCTTTCGTGGACTACAGCCCACTTCTTCAGAAGCATATAGAGTGGAACATATATTGAGGAGATATATATACACACATATACAGAGAGCATGAACAGGTGGGAGTTGTCTTACCAACTCTGAGAGGCCAATTAAGTAAGAGAAAAAAACTTTTGAAATGATAATCAAGGTAGCCCAGTACAGACAGTTTGATAAGAAGTGTGAGAATACTTACAAGGGGAGATAGATTCAATGTTTGTAATGGCTCAGCCATTCCCAGTCCTTATTCAATCTCCTCAATATATGTTCCACTCTATATGCATCCGAAGAAGTGGGATGTAGTCCACGAAAGCTTATGCTCTAATAAATTTGTTAGTCTCTAAGGTGCCACAAGTACTCCTGTTCTTTTTGCGGATACAGACTAACGCGGCTGCTACTCTGAAACAGTGGATCTAATTTAACTCGATTTCGGTAAGGCATTTGATACGGTTCCACATGGGGAATTATTAGCTAAATTGGAAAAGATGGGGATCAATATGAAAGTTGATAGGTGGATAAGGAACTGGTTAAAGGGGAGACTACAACGGGTCGTACTAAAAGGTGAACTGTCAGGCTGGAGAGAGGTTACGAGTGGAGTTCCTCAGGGATTGGTTTTGGGACCAATCTTATTTAATCTTTTTATTACTGACTTTGGCACAAAAAGTGGGAATGTGCTAATAAAGTTTGGGGATGACACAAAGCTGGGAGGTATTGCCAATACAGAGAAGGATGGGGATATCATACAGGAAGATCTGGATGACCTTGTAAACTGGAGTAATAGTAATAGGATGAAATTTAATAGTGAAAAGTGCAAGGTCATGCATTTAGGGATTAACAACGAGATTTTTTGTTATAAACTGGGGACGCATCAGTTGGAAGTAACAGAGGAGGAGAAGGACCTTGGAGTATTGGCTGATCACAGGATAACTATGAGCCGCCAATGTGATATGGCCGTGAAAAAAGCTAATGCGGTCTTGGGATGCATCAGGCGAGGTACTTCCAGTAGAGATAAGGAGGTGTTAGTACCATTATACAAGGCACTAGTGAGACCTTATCTGGAATACTGTGTGCAGTTCTGGTCTCCCATGTTTAAGAGGGATGAATTCAAACTGGAACAGGTACAGAGAAGGGCTACTAGGAAGATCCGAGGAATGGAAAACCTGTCTTACGATAGGAGACTCAAAGAGCTTGGCTTGTTTAGCCTAACTAAAAGAAGGCTGAGGGGAGATATGATTGCTCTCTATAAATATATCAGAGGGATAAATATGGATATAAACTGGCCATCAGAAAGTTTAGACTTGAAATTAGATGAAGGTTTCTAACCATCAGAGGAGTGAAGTTCTGGAACAGCCTTCCAAGGGGAGCAGTGGGGGTAAAAGACATATCTGGCTTCAAGACTAAGCTTGACAAGTTTATGGAAGGGATGGTATAATGGGGTAGCCTAGTTTTGGCAATTAATTGGTCTTTGACTATTAGCGGTAAATATGCCCAATGGCCTCTGATGGGATGTTAGATGGGATGGGATCTGAGTTACTACAGAGAATTCTTTCCTGGGTGTCTGGCTGGTGAGTCTTGCCCACATGCTCAGGGTTTAGCTGATCGCCACATTTGGGGTTGGGAAGGAATTTTCCTCCAGGGCAGATTGGCAGAGGCCCTGGGGTTTTTTCGCCTTCCTCTGCAGCGTGGGGCATGGGTCACTTGCTGGAAGATTCTCTGCACCTTGAGATCTTTAAACCATGATTTGAGGACTTCAAAGGCTCAGACATCGGTTTGATACAGGAGTGGGTGGGTGAGATTCTGTGGCCTGCGTTGTGCAGGAGGTCAGACTAGATGATCATAATGGTCCCTTCTGACCTTAAAGTCTATGATTCTAATATGCTCCTTTTAGTTGTAAATCCACGGTCCAGATAATCAGGGCAGGAAATAGGCAAAATGGAGTTATCCCAAGGGTCTTTTATAACCTTTGTCATGTGCCTGGAAATTTTCTGTTTCAAACAAAGCTCACAGCACAGTTTGTGAAAAGTTACTGTCACAATATGGAGTTCAGGGTCACATGAGCATATCACATGTCCTTAGATGGCTTGCTGACTTCACAGGGGGTAGCCATTGGCCCCTTGGAGGCTGAGGAGTCTGCAGTAAGAGCCATCTGGGGGCAATGAGTCTCTTCTATGGCCCATTGTAAAGCTATGTGTCTTTGATGGGCCATCAACACAAAGCTGTCTAGCCTAGATGTAAATCTTATCTGGTGGGTGTTGCCCAGGAATACAGCACATATGTAAGATACCAGTGCATAGGCAATATTCATAACTTCAGATACAAAATCACTACATGCATATAGAAGTGGGATAATCATACTTAGCAAATCATAACTTTTCCATTGATATCTTACATGACATGCTTTGTACAAGATTTGTTGCAATTGTCTAACAGTGGCAATATCACTGATACACATGGTTATAATTCAATCATATGGCCTCATAGCAGGGTCCTGTCCAATGTGCAGAAGAAGGAATGTTTTTACATAAAGTTTATAGAGCTGAGGTTGAAGGAAGTAGAGGGGTGGCTCAGGGCCATAATAAGAGTGGGGCAGCCGCCCAAGGCGCAAAGCCTGCGAGGGTGAAAAAATGGAGCAGCACAGGATCAGACCCAGTGGTTTCAGCTGGAACAGAGGGTGCTCGGCACCCTGCCCCCCTCCCTGAAGGATTGGGCCCGCTGACCCCAGCTGGAGCAGGCTCTCCCTGCAGCGCTAGGACCATGGCGGCAGGCGGGCAGAGTGCTGAGTGCCACTGTCTGCCTGTCTGCGGGCCTGAGCGGAGGTGTGTGTCAGACATGCTCCCAGCTACCCCCAGGCTCCTGGCAGCTGCGGGCGGGTCGCCGGGATTACCACCATATATCAGGGTTTATCCAGACATTTCCTCTTTTTTTGTCATCCACCCTTGGTCTGGGTGGATTTTTGAAATAAGAGGAAATTTCAGGGAAAGAGCCATCTCCACGCCCCCGCCCCCATTGATCCCTTCCCTGCATCTGCCAGATCCCGCCCAACTCGTCCTGCCCTGGCCCAGCCTGCCAAGTAAGTGGAACCACCATGTGCCTCTAGGCCAGGTGACAGGGCCAGGCCACAGCTCCCCACCCTGGGGATGGGGAGAGGCCTGCAGGGAGGGACTGACTGACAGGCTGGCGCTGCATCCCGGGCCTGCACCCAGGGCCGGCTCCAGGCACCAGGCACCCAAGCTGGTGCTTGGGGCGGCACCTGGAGGGGGGCGGCGCGGTGCTCCGGCCGCCGGGGAGAGCGGGGCCACAGCCGGGCTTGCCGCCCTCCCCCCGGCGCTCTGGCCACCCTCCCCCCCGCGCCCTCCCCCCGGCCGCCGGGGGGAGAGCCGAGCCCCAGCCGGGGCTCGCCGCCCTCTCGCCGCCCTGCCCCCGGCGCCCGCCCCGCCCGGCCCCGCCGGCCCCCCCCCCCCCCCTGCGGGGGATGGGGGGCGGGGCGGCCGGAGGCTTTTTTGCCTGGGGCGGCAAAAAAGCCAGAGCCGGCCCTGCCTGCACCAGCCACCCTACCACCTCCCTCACCCCCCAATTACCCCTCCCAGTACACACACACAACCCTCCAGCACCCCCAAATACCCCCTTCCCAAGACACACGCACACAGTGTACTTGATTTGGGAACTTGAAATATGGTAACCCTAGCGGTCGCTCCGTTCTAACGGCCTTGGTTTCCAGAGCTGGCAGGAGGGAGTCTGTTCTGCTAGCAGCAGCCACCTGCCCCCAGACCCTGGGCTAGGCACTGGACTTGTGTGGCCGAGCTCAGAGCTCGGGCTGTGCGACTGTGAGTCTGGCAGCCATGGGACTGAGGCAGGGCAGCCAAGGGGAGCAAGGGGTGGTTCCCACTCTGTGCACAGGGAGCATGGGGAGAGTGACCTGGCTGTTGAGAGGCAGGTGCCCAAGGGGATGAGCAGGGAGCACTTCGGGGAGCATCTCATGGCAGCCAGGCTCCATGGGCAAGGGCCGGCTCCACAGGGTATCACCGGCCGGCGCCAGGCTCCTTTAGGGTAGAGGCAAGAGCACATCAGAGGTGCAGCTCGGAGCTGTGCCACCCGCCCTGCCTGGGGAGTGCCCGGCCATACAGAGGCAACCCAGCTTGAGGAGCAGGGCAGGGAGCGCTGCCAGACAAGCCAACCAGCACCCCAGCTCCCATAGCACGGAGAGCCAGGGGCCCGAGTGGGCTAGGCAGCTCCCTAGGGGCCATGCCCCACAGTTTGAAAACCTCTGTGCTAAATGGAAAGCAGAAATCGGGGGGGGGGGGGGGATCTGACCCTTCGTGCCCTCCCGACTCATCATCTATAGGAGTCGCACGTATGCTTGCTTGCCCCCAGGTGCTAAAATGCTTAGTTATGGCTCTGGGGTGGCTAGAGTGGGGGAGAGGAGCCTGGCTGGGGGGGCTGGCCAGAGTGGAGGGGTGGAGACTGGGCTGGCTGGAGGGGCTGTCTGGTGGTGGGGAGGGGTCAGGGGCCTGGTGGGAGGGAATGGCCAGAATATAAAAGAAATAAAGTAAATTAAAATAATATATTTTTAAAAAATGTTTAAAATTTAAAACTTGAAATAAAAAGTTAAAAGATATTAATTTAAAAAAGTAAGCCCCTGCTTGGTGAGAGTCCAGGGGACTTGTGCTCCTCCATCCCACTTCAGGAGCTGCTAGTTACAGCCCTGAGCCACACCTCTACTTCCTTCAACCTCAGCTCTATAAATTTATGTACAAGCATAGTTTCT
>NW_020684752.1:0-3225 GCF_002925995.2 Terrapene triunguis
GTGGAGTGTGCTTTTGGCCGTCTCAAAGGGAGATGGAGAAGCTTACTGACTTGCTGTGATCTCAGCGAAACCAATATCCCCATCGTTATAGCAGCTTGCTGTGTGCTCCACAATCTCTGTGAGAGCAAGGGGGAGACCTTTATGGCGGGGTGGGAGGTTGAGGCAAGTAGCCTGGCTGCTGATTACGCCCAGCCAGACAGCCGGGCGATTAGAAGATCCCAGCGGGACGCGCTGTGCATCCGGGAGGCTTTGAAAGCTAGGTTCCTGAGTGAGCAGGGCAACCTGTGACTTTTCAGTTTGTGTACAGAAAAGCTGAACCTGCCCCCGTTTCTTTACCCAGTTCATTTTGACTATCCTCTCCAGTTACATACCCCCTTCACCCCCTTCCCCTTCCCAAAAAATAAAATCAGTTCTATTTTGTTAATGAACACCATTGTCTGTATTGCTGTTTTCGCGGGAATGTTTTAAACCGGGGACGCAGACTGTGGCGGGGGGCGGGTTTAGTGTTCTGATGCAAATGATGCTTCTAAACTCCCGGAATGACAGGCTCCGCACTGGTGCACTGGTTATTTCAATGGAGCCTGCCAGCACTCCTGGGGGGGACTGCGTGTATGTGTCGGCTATGTGACTTTCTGGCAGGGGGAGTAGGGTTACAGATCCCCTGCTGCGTGGATCTGTGAGCCAGGATAAGGACCGCTGCATAAGATCTGTAACTGCCCTCCCCCGCCACAAAGTCACAGAGCAACCCCCCCCCCCCCCCCCAACACAAAAACCCCCTCCCAGACTGACCAGGGTAACCAGTGACCGCACTGTGTATGTGTCCTGATGCTGGACCTGACCCCGCCTCTGTACCCTGCTAAAGGTGACTGTCCTGTCCAATTACCAAGCCCCTTCCCCCCCTTCAGACAGACTCTCCTCCAAAAGAACAGGATGGAAACAGTAATGAACAGGAACAAATATTTTATTATGAACCACACATTAAACGTGGGGGGTGAAACTTGCACGGGGGCTTGTGTGAGGTGGGTAGGAAAGGACTTTTCAAATTTTGGGGAATGAGAGCATTCTAGTGCTAGAGCAGTCTGCAGGGGTTGACAGAAAGTTTTAACGGCCCTTGCCGCCCCTCCTTCTTTGGACTTTGGGTGAGGGGGGTGTGGGACTTGGTGGCGGGGGAGGGCGGTTAGAGAGAGACTGCAGCGGGGCTCTCTCCTCCTGCCTCCGGTCCTGCAGAACATCCACAAGGCGGCGGAGCGTGTCCGTTTGCTCCCTCATTAGTCCAAGCAGCGTTTGAGTCGCCTGCTGGTCCTCCTGTCGCCACCTCTCCTCCCGTTCCATGTTTGCCCGGTGCATTTGGGACAAGTTCTCCCTCCACGGTCTCTGCTGGGCTGCCTGTGCTCGGGAGCATCCCATTAGTTCAGCAAACATGTCTTCCCGTGTCCTCTTCTTCCTCCTCCTAATGTGCGCTAGCCTCTGGGCAGATGTGGCTGTGGGAATTGGAAAAAGGGAGTGAATTCCTGAGACAGAGCAATGTATCTGTGAACAGAGAACATAGTCTTTCTCTGTGAACAAGACCATGCAGAGCACCTATCACACGCGCACTGAGGACAAGATCGAATTTTCGGCCCTCGCCTACAGTGCCTGCGGTCTTGCTGTGGCGAGCTGAGGAGCGGGGCAGGACACCGGACTTTGTCTAGCTGGCAAACATGGTAAGCCGTAGACTTGTGGCTGCTTAAAACTTTAAGAGTGGCACTGGCCTCCTTTCACATAGAAAGCAATGCGAGTCTCTGCTGGCAGCAATCCTGCAAGCATGAACTCTGTCCCTGTCCCACCCCCTCGCGGCTGTAAACCGCGTGGCTGTAAACCGGCGGTTACCGTTCTGTAAAGGAACGGGCAAGCAGTCCCAATACTAACTTTCCCCTACCTAATTCAAAGCAGGGCGTCATGCCAGACATCACCCTCCTGAGGGTCTCGGAGAGCCAGAAGGAGAAGATGCTTCGGGACAGCCTGCAGAAACCGGGGCCATTTGCTGCTATGCTGTGCAAGGCCATGATCCCCGAATACCTGCTGGCGTTGTGGCAGGGAAACGTGTCATACCACGGGGGGCCTAATAAGCTCTCCCTGCCCAGGAACCTGATAGTTAGGCTGGAAAGACACCTGCAGGAGGCCTATGAGGAGTTCTCCCAGGAGGATTTCGCCTCTATCCCCGGACACATCGACCAGTTGTTGGGTTAGGTGCCCTTGGAGGGACAAAAGAGTCGAGCGTCTTGGGCAGTGTAATCATGAAGCGGACATTGAATTTTCTTAAAATGGTTCGGACTATACATTGAAGCGGCCAAAGACACAATAATCATGATACCCTTTGTTCAGATTCCCGTTTTGTTGCACTTTCCTGTTTACATGTTTAGAAGCACTTTACCCATTGTTAATATTTCAAATCTTCCTGTTCTGTTATAAATAAAAGTTTACATACTTGAAAGCACTTTAGCTATTGTTAATATTTAAAATATGCAAGTTCTGTTATAAATAAATGTTAAGATATTTAAAACACTTACTGCTTGATCCTTCCCCTGAATCTGTGTCTGGGGTAACGGCGGGGGACGGTTGGTAGGGGATCTCTGTGAGGGTGATGAAGAGCTCCTGGCTGTCGGGGAAATCAGCGGTGCCAGCGCTGTCGACTGCCTCGTCCTCCTCATCTCCTTCTTCATCTTCCCCGTCCGCTAACATGTCCGACGAGGAACCGGCCGCGGACAATATCCCATCCTCAGAGTCCACGGTCACTGGTGGGGTAGTGGTGGCGGCTGCACCTAGGATGGAATGCAGTGCCTCGTAGAAATGGGATGTGTGGGGCTGGGATCCGGAGCGTCCGTTTGCCTCTTTGGTTTTTTGATAGCCTTGTCTCAGCTCCTTGATTTTCACGCGGCACTGCGTTGCATCCCGGCTGTATCCTCTCTCTGCCATGGCTTTAGAGATCTTCTCGTAGATCTTTGCACTCCGTCTTTTGGAGCGCAGCTCGGCAAGCACAGACTCATCTCCCCACACAGCGATGAGATCCAAGACTTCCCGATCAGTCCATGCTGGGGTCCTCTTTCTAGTCTGGGATTGCACGGCCATCTCTGCTGGAGAGCTCTGCATCTTTGCCACTGCTGCTGAGCTCGCCACGGTGTCCAAACAGAAACTGCGATTCAAACTGCCCAGACAGGAAAAGGAATTCAAATTTTCCCGGGGTGT
>NW_020684753.1:0-2332 GCF_002925995.2 Terrapene triunguis
AGCGCAGGTGGTATTCTCTTCGATTCTTCCTGTCAAAGGTAGGGGCCCGGGCAGAGACAGATGCATCATGGAGGTGAATGCCTGGCTGCGAAGATGGTGTCGCCAGGAGGGCTTTGGCTTCCTAGACCACGGGATGCTATTTGAGGAAGGACTGCTAGGCAGAGATGGTGTTCACCTTTCGAGGAGGGGAAAGACCCTATTTGGACACAGACTGGCTAACCTAGTGAGGAGGGCTTTAAACTAGGTTCGACGGGGACAGGTGAGCAAAGCCCGCAGGTAAGTGGGGAACATGGAGACCTGGGAGATGGGTCGGAGACGAGAGGGAGTGTGGGCTATATTGGCAGAGAGAAAGGAGGGTCAGGACAAAACCGGGAGGAAAGATCAAACCAGTATCTTAGATGCCTATATACAAATGCGAGAAGTATGGGTAATAAGCAGGAAGAACTGGAAGTGCTAATAAATAAATACAACTATGACATTGTTGGCATCACTGAAACTTGGTGGGATAATACACATGATTGGAATGTTGGTGTGGATGGATACAGCTTGCTCAGGAAGGATAGACAGGGGAAAAAGGGAGGAGGTGTTGCCTTATATATTAAAAATGTACACACTTGGACTGAGGTAGAGATGGACATAGGAGACGGAAGTGTTGAGAGTCTCTGGGTTAGGCTAAAAGGGGTAAAAAACAAGGGTGATGTCATGCTAGGAGTCTACTACAGGCCACCTAACCAGGTGGAAGAGGTGGATGAGGCTTTTTTTAAACAACTAACAAAATCATCCAAAGCCCAAGATTTGGTGGTGATGGGGGACTTCAACTATCCGGATATATGTTGGGAAAATAACACAGCGGGGCACAGACTATCCAACAAATTCTTGGACTGCATTGCAGACAACTTTTTATTTCAGAAGGTTGAAAAAGCTACTAGGGGGGAAGCTGTTCTAGACTTGATTTTTAACAAATAGGGAGGAACTCGTTGAGAATTTGAAAGTAGAAGGCAGCTTGGGTGAAAGTGATCATGAAATCATAGAGTTTGCAATTCTAAGGAAGGGTAGAAGGGAGAACAGCAAAATAGAGACAATGGATTTCAGGAAAGCGGATTTTGGTAAGCTCAGAGAGCTGATAGGTAAGGTCCCATGGGAATCAAGACTGAGGGGAAAAACAACTGAGGAGAGTTGGCAGTTTTTCAAAGGGACACTATTAAGGGCCCAAAAGCAAGCTATTCCGCTGGTTAGGAAAGATAGAAAATGTGGCAAAAGACCACCTTGGCTTAACCACGAGATCTTGCATGATCTAAAAAATAAAAAGGAGTCATATAAAAAATGGAAACTAGGACAGATTACAAAGGATGAATATAAGCAAACAACACAGGAATGCAGGGGCAAGATTAGAAAGGCAAAGGCACAAAATGAGCTCAAACTAAGCTAAGGGAATAAAGGGGAACAAGAAGACTTTTTATCAATACATTAGAAGCAAGAGGAAGACCAAAGACAGAGTAGGCCCACTGCTTAGTGAAGAGGGAGAAACAGTAACAGGAAACTTGGAAATGGCAGAGATGCTTAATGACTTCTTTGTTTCGGTCTTCACCGAGAAGTCTGAAGGAATGCCTATCCTAGTGAATGCTAATGGGAAGGGGGTAGGTTTAGCAGATAAAATAAAAAAAGAACAAGTTAAAAATCACTTAGAAAAGTTAGATGCCTGCAAGTCACCAGGGCCTGATGAAATGCACCCTAGAATACTCAAGGAGCTAATAGAGGAGGTATCTGAGCCTCTAGCTATTATCTTTGGAAAATCATGGGAGACGGGAGAGATTCCAGAAGACTGGAAAAGGGCAAATATAGTGCCCATCTATAAAAAGGGAAATAAAAACAACCCAGGAAACTACAGACCAGTTAGTTTAACTTCTGTGCCAGGGAAGATAATGGAGCAAGTAATTAAGGAAATCATCTGCAAACACTTGGAAGGTGGTAAGGTGATAGGGAACAGCCAGCATGGATTTGTAAAGAACAAATCATGTCAAACCAATCTGATAGCTTTCTTCGATAGGATAACGAGTCTTGTGGATAAGGGAGAAGCTGTGGATGTGGTATACCTAGACTTTAGTAAGGCATTTGATACGGTCTCGCATGATATTCTTATCGACAAACTAGGCAAATACAATTTAGATGGGGCTACTATAAGGTGGGTGCATAACTGGCTGGATAACCGTACTCAGAGAGTTGTTATTAATGGTTCCCAATCCTGCTGGAAAGGCATAACGAGTGGGGTTCCGCAGGGGTCTGTTTTGGGACCGGCTCTGTTCAATATCTTCATTAACGACTTAGATATTGG
>NW_020684754.1:0-2843 GCF_002925995.2 Terrapene triunguis
AGCAGAGACTGGCATTGCTTTCAATGTGAAAGGAGGCCAGTGCTACTATTAGAGTTTTAAGCAGCCACAAGTCTACGGCTTACCATGATTGCCCGCTACAGAAGTTCAGGTGTCCAGCCACGCTTCTCAGATCACTGCAAGACCACCGCAAGTCCACAGGCACTGAAGGCGAGGGCCGAAAATTCGACCTTGTCCTGACTGCGCATGTGAGAGGTGGAGTGCATGGTCTTGTTCACAGAGAAAGACTAGGTTCTTTGTACACAACTTCATTTATCTGTCTCAGGAATTCACTCCCTTTTTACCATTCACACAGACACATCTGCGACTGTCTCCCAACCCAGCCTGTCAGCACACTCCCAGAGGCTAGTGCAGATTAGGCGGAGGAAGAAGAAGACGCGTGAAGACATGTTCTCAGAACTAATGGGCTGCTCCCGAGCCCAGGCAGCCCAGCAGACACAGTGGAGGGAGAACTTGTCACAAATGCACTGAGCACTCATGGAACGGGAGGAGAGGTGGCGTCAGGAGGACCAGCAGGCTACTGAAAAGCTGCTTGGACTAATGAGGGAGCAAACGGACACGCTCCGGTGCCTTGTGGATGTTCTGCAAGACCGGAGACAGGAGGACAGAGCCCCGCTGCAGTCTATCTCTAACCGCCCTCCCCCGCCACCAAGTCCCACACCCCCCTCACCCAAAGTACAAAGAAGGAGGGGCGGCAAGGGCCGTTAAAACTTTCAGTCAACCCCTGCAGACTGCTCTAGCACTAGAAGGCTCTCATTCCCCAAAATTTGAAAAGTCCTTTCCTACCCACCTCACACAAGCCCCCGTGCAAGTTTCACCCACCACGTTTCATGTGTGGTTCATAATAAAATATTTGTTTCTGTTCATTACTGTTTCCATCCTGTTCTTTTGGAGGAGAGTCTGTCTGAAGGGGGGGGAAGGGGCTTGGTAATTGGACAGGACAGTCACCTTTAGCAGGCTACAGAGGCGGGGTCAGGTCCAGCATCAGGACACATACACAGTGCAGTCACTGGTTACCCTGGTCAGTCTTGGAGGTGGTTTTCAGGTTCTGGGGGGGGGGGGGGTTGCTCTGTGACTTTGTGGCGGGGGAGGGCAGTTACAGATCTTATGCAGCGGTCCTTATCCTGGCTCACAGATCCACGCAGCAGGGAATCTGTAACCCTACTCCCCCTGCCAGAAAGTCACATAGCCGACACATACACGCAGTCCCCCCCAGGAGTGCTGGCAGGCTCCATTGAAATAACCAGTCCACCAGTGCGGAGCCTGTCATTCCGGGAGTTTAGAAGCATCATTTGCATCAGAACACTAAACCCGCCCCCCGCCACAGTCTGCGTCCCCGGTTTAAAACATTCCCGCGAAAACAGTAATACAGACAACGGTGTTCATTAACAAAATTGAACTGATTTTATTTTTTGGGAAGGGGAAGGGGGTGAAGGGGGTATGTAACTGGAGAGGACAGTCAAAATGAACTGGGTAAAGAAACGGGGGCAGGTTCAGCTTCTGTGTCCACAAACTTAACAGTCACCGGTTAGCCTGCTCAGTCAGGAACCTTGCTTTCAAAGCCTCCCGGATGCACAGCGCGTCCCGCTGGGATCTTCTAATCGCCCGGCTGTCTGGCTGGGCGTAATCAGCAGCCAGGCTATTTGCCTCCACCTCCCACCCCGCCATAAAGGTCTCCCCCTTGCTCTCACAGAGATTGTGGAGCACACAGCAAGCTACTATAACAATGGGGATATTGGTTTCGCTGAGATCACAGCGAGTCAGTAAGCTTCTCCATCTCCCTTTGAGACGGCCAAAAGCACACTCCACCACTATTCTGCACTTGCTCAGACGGTAGTTGAACAGTTCTTTTTCTGTGTCCAGGGCGCCAGTATAGGGCTTCATGAGCCAGGGCATTAGCGGGTAGGCTGGGTCCCCGAGGATCACTGTAGGCATCTCCACATCCCCAAGAGTTATTTTGTGGTCTGGGAAGTAAATACCTTCCTGCAGCCGTCTAAACAGACCAGAGTTCCTGAACACGCGAGCGTCATGAACCTTGCCCGGCCATCCGACATTGATGTTTGTAAAACGTCCCCGATGGTCCACCAGTGCTTGCAGCACCATTGAAAAGTAGCCCTTTCTGTTGATGTACTGGCTGGCCTGGTGGTCCGGTCCCAGGATAGGGATGTGAGTCCCATCTATAGCCCCACCGCAGTTTGGGAATCCCATCGCGGCGAAGCCATCTATGATGGCCTGCGCGTTTCCCAGGGTCACTACCTTTGAGAGCAGTACCTTAACGATTGCGTTGGCTACTTGCATCACAACAACCCCCACGGTAGATTTGCCCACACCAAAGTGGTTCGCGACTGACCGGTAGCTGTCTGGCATTGCAAGCTTCCAGAGGGCTATGGCCACTCGCTTCTGGACAGTCAGGGCTGCTCGCATCCGGGTGTCACTGCGCTTCAGGGCAGGGGACAGCAACTCACAAAGTTCGAGGAAAGTCCCCTTCCGCATGCGAAAGTTTCGCAGCCACTGGGATTCATCCCAGACCTGCAGCACTATACGGTCCCACCAGTCCGTGCTTGTTTCCCGGGCCCAGAATCGCCGTTCCACAATATCCACATGACCCATTGCCACCGTGATGTCCTGGGCGCTGGGGCTCGTGGTTTCTGACAGCTCTGTGCTACTCTCCGACTTCAGGCCATCACGGCGGTGTCGTAGCCTCCTCGCCTGATTTATCTGCATCTGCCTCAGGGAAAGGTGTATGATAAGCTGCGAGGCGTTGAGAACGGCCACAATTGCAGCGATGGTCGCAGCGTGATCCATGATCGCAGTGCTGTGGCGTC
>NW_020684755.1:0-3865 GCF_002925995.2 Terrapene triunguis
AACTAGCATATTGTTTCCATCACAGCAAACACAGTAAAAATAGAACAGATTAATTTGTATTATATTATAAGACAAATGAATGTTGGTAGGTTTGCACTCATTTAACGTATGCAGAACTTGGCCGCTTAGGCTTTTAAGGCATGTGCTCGTTGTTATTTCTACCCAGATAAATATTAATAGAAAATTAGCTGCACGCACCTATATATTTAAAACTTTCCATTTAATGAGAAAAAAGTGACAAACTCAGAAGGGTCTGGAGATAAGGCACCTGTGTAATGGGGGTAATTTAGAAAAATATATTAAAGGACCCCTGCTAAAGAAGACACAGGCACAGATTATCCCCCAGTCAGGATCTGTCAACTGCTGGTTTTACTGTGAAAGACTAATAAGGAACAAATTAAACAAGCTAGAAAGTGGTTTATTAAATATGGGGTAAGTAGATAAATAAAGATATAACTCGGAGGCTTGTGAGGGCGTGAAGCCCAGACTCCTTTTCTGCCTAAGGTATAATATATGGAGGCGTTTGTACTTTACAGATCAAAAGTTTCAGAAAGGGTTTCCTCTGGTTTTCTGCCTTGACTCTGAGAGGTTGGATCCAGACCTGCCACTGTATTCAGGGACATCAGGAAGCACAGGAGGAACTCAGACCAACAGCAGCCGGATCAGGACTGAGCTCACGATCAGGAGGTAAGTAGTAGAGACATTGCCTCTCGGAGCTCTCTCTTTTCTCCCTCTCTCTCTGCACGTGCGTTGACCATTAACTACCCTGACTTGCACGCGAGCTGTCCCATCCCCCAGAGTCTGCGTGCACAGGGTTATTATACCCCTTTCATGTCGGGGCAGCTTGTTAAAGAAAGGGTTTCCAAACACCCATCACACATAAACCAGATAACTTCACAGACTTCTAATGCGACTTTGAGTAAGTTTGGAAACAGCCCGCGGGCCGTAGTTTGCCCACCCCTGGCCTAGAACAATGGGGCTCTGATTCTTGAATGGGGTTTCTAGGAGTACTGTAATATTGTGACAGGATGGACCAGGGTCCTGCCACACCAGTCTCAAGAAAGGAGCAGTGGAGCTAAGTTGTCCAAGTTAGCCTACAGAGACTGTGCAGGAAGCAGCCAATCTGGGGGAGGCTGCAAGGGGCTAGCCTATCAGAGGGTTGCAGGCTAGTATATAAGGAGCTGCATTGCAGACCAGTCAGTTCTTCACTGGATCCAAAGAAGAGATGGTGCTCCTGGCACCACAGACAGCTCAGTCCTGGCAGGGGCTGGGAGAGTGAGGAAGACCATACTCAAAGAGTAGTTATCAATGGTTTGCTGTCAAACTGGGAGGACTTAACTAGACAGTGGTCTGTCCTTAGTCCTTAGTCTGATAACACTGGTCTACAATTTTTGAGAAGTCGTCTGCTTCAGAGATAAAATGTGCTATTTATTATGTATTTTGATGTGCCGAATTCAAATATGACAATTAAAACAACTGATTGGCTACTGTTTCTAAGATATTTAAGTTTTTACATTTTATGTCTATGTATATTGTGTAGATAGTAGAGTTTTAATCATAAATTGTAAACCTAGATCTTTTCATGTGTTTATGGTTGCTTTACATGATAATATTTCACCTGTCCTGTTTATGTAACACTTTCAAAATCAGCAAAAGGGTTATATAAATAAAATTTATTATGAAACAAAAGGCAAAAAACTATTATGTACATAGTTTAGTCCTATTCAGTGTCTACTCGGCGCTTCTTGGCTTGTCTCTTGTATTCATTAAATGGAGCATCTCTTGTCACTGTCCAGCAATAGTCTGCAAGCATTGATGGGCTCCATTTGCCCTGATAGCGTTTCTCCATTGTTGCAATATCCTGGTGAAATTGCTCGCCGTGCTCGTCGCTCACTGCTCCGCAGTTCGGTGGAAAAAAATCTAGATGAGAGTGCAAAAAATGTATCTTTAGTGACATGTTGCAACCAAGGCTTTTGTATGCCTTGAGGAGGTTTTCCACCAACAACCTGTAGTTGTCTGCCTTGTTGTTTCCGAGAAAATTTATTGCCACTAACTGGAAGGCTTTCCATGCCGTCTTTTCCTTGCCCCGCAGTGCATGGTCAAATGCATCATCTCGAAGAAGTTCACGAATCTGAGGACCAACAAAGACACCTTCCTTTATCTTAGCTTCACTTAACCTTGGAAATTTTCCATGGAGGTACTTGAAAGCTGCCTGTGTTTTGTCAATGGCCTTGACAAAGTTCTTCATCAGACCCAGCTTGATGTGTGGGAATCTCTTGCACGACTATCCCATTCGCAGAGAAAACAGCAGTACTTTGTGTATCTAGTCTGCAGACCAAGCAAGAGAGCAACAACCTTCAACTCGCCACAAAGCTGCCACTGATGTTGGTCATAGTTTATGCACCTCAAAAGTTGTTTCATGTTGTCATAGGTTTCCTTCATATGGACTGCATGACCAACTGGAATTGATGGCAAAACATTGCATTATGCAGTAAAACAGCTTTAAGACTCGTCTTCGATGAATCAATGAACAGTCTCCACTCATCTGGATCGTGAATGATGTTGAGGGCTGCCATCACACCATCGATGTTGTTGCAGGCTACAAGATCACCTTCCATGAAGAAGAATGGGACAAGATCCTTTTGACGGTCACGGAACATGGAAACCCTAACATCACCTGCCAGGAGATTCCACTGCTGTAGTCTGGAGCCCAACAGCTCTGCCTTACTCTTGGGTAGTTCCAAATCCCTGACAAGGTCATTCAGTTCACCTTGTGTTATGAGGTGTGGTTCAGAGGAGGAGGATGGGAGAAAATGTGGGTCCTGTGACATGGATGGTTCAGGACCAGAAGTTTCATCCTCTTCCTCTTCCTCGTCTGACTCAAGTGAGAATGATTCTGGTGCATCAGGAACCGGCAGTCCTTCTCCGTGGGGTACTGGGCGTATAGGTGATGGAATGTTTGGATAATGCACAGTCCACTTTTTCTTCTTTGACACACCTTTCCCAACTGGAGGCACCATGCAGAAGTAACAATTGCTGGTATGAGCTGTTGGCTCTCTCCAAATCATTGGCACTGCAAAAGGCATAGATTTCCTTTTCCTGTTCAACCACTGGCGAAGATTTGTTGCACAAGTGCTGCAGCATATGTGTGGGGCCCACCTCTTGTCCTGATCTCCAATTTTGCAGCTAAAATAAAGGTGATAGGCTTTCTTAACCATAGTGGTTATACTGCGCTTTTGTGATGCAAAAGTCACTTCACCACAAACATAGCAGAAGTTATCTGCACTGTTCACACAAGTACGAGGCATCTCTGCTCACTTTGGCTAAACAGAAATGTGTCCCTTTGCAAAATCAAACACTGACAAATAAGAGAGCACGACACTCTATGATTTCTAGAGCTGATATAGGGCAATTTGTTCAGCAGAGTGATGTAAGCTTCGTTATGATTGCATCATCCATGACTTCTAGGAATAACATGATTCAATTCATATCATGTATGACGCAATACCAGCTTCAGATTGCATCATTCATTGTTTTGCCTAAAAAGCAAGTACTGTCCAAACCCAGTCATAGATTTATTCATAGATCCAGTCAAAGATGTATTTTAGTCATTTCTGGTTTAAATTGAGATCCCTTCCCTTTATAACTCACTTATCCTCCACCATTCCCAAGTCAAGGGTCGTATATACTGACCCAATAGCATATCTTGAAAACTAGAGCCAATCAACAATTTTAAGCATCATTTTCGTTCTCAGTGACCCAGAATTAGTAAAGTTTTACTACATTTATTTCAGAAGCATTTTGGCTGTAGAGCAGTGTAATAGTCAATATTTTCATTAATGAGTTAGATAATGGAGTGGAGAGT
>NW_020684756.1:0-8565 GCF_002925995.2 Terrapene triunguis
GGCTGCTACTCTGAAACCTAAATGATACAATGTACTTGGACTTTCAGAAAGCCTTTGAGAAGGTCCCTCACCAAAGGCTCTTAAGGAAACTAAGCAGTCATGGGATAAGAGGGAAGGTCCTCCCACAGATCAGTAGCCGGTTAAAAGACAGAAAATGGTCAGTTTTCACAGTGTAGAGAGATAAATAGCAAGGTCCCCCAGGAATCTGTACTGGAACCAGTGCTGTTCAACACATTAATAAATGATCTGGACAAAGGGGTAAATAGTTGGGTGGCAAAGTTTGTGGATGATACAAAATTACTCAAGATAGCAGTCATTTAATTCTAAAACTAAGAGTTACAAGGGGAATCTCACAAAAATGGGTGATTGGGCACAAAATGGCAGATGAAATTCAATGTCGATAAATGCAAAGAAACGCACTTTGGAAAACATAATCCCAACTATAAATACAAAATGATGGGATCAAAATTAGCTGTTACCACTCAAGAAAGAGATCCTGAAATCATCATGGATAGTTCTCTGAAAACTTCTGCTCAATGTGCAGCAGCAGTCAAAAAAGCAAACAGAATGTTAGGAACCATTAGGAAAGGGATAGATAATAGGACAGAATATATCATAATACTACTATATAAATCCATGGTATGCCTACACCTTCAGAACTGCATGCACTTCTGATCACTCCATCTCAAAAAGGTATTAGAATTTGAAAAGGTTCAAAGAAGGGCAACAAAAGTGACTCAGGGTATGGAAAATATGAGGAGAGCTTAAAAAGAATGGGACTGTTCAGCTTGGAAAAGAGATGACTGAGGAAGATACAATGGAGGTCTATAAAATCATGAACGGTGAGGAGAAAGGGACTAAGGAAGTGTTATTTACTCCTTCACAGAACACAAGAACCAGGAGTCACCCAATGAAATTAATAATCAGCGGGTTTAAAAAACAAAAAATTGTACTTCTTCACACAGCTCAAAGTCAACGTCTGAAACTCATTGCCATGGGATGTCGTGAAGGCCAAAAGTATAAATGGGTTCAAAAAAGGATTAGATAAGTTCATGGAGGATAGCTCCATCAATGGTTATTAGCGAAGAGGGCCAGAGACGCAACCCCATGCTCTGTATGTCCCTAAGCCTCAGACTACTAGATCCTGGGACTGCACAGGGGATGGATCACTTAATAGTTGCCCTGTTCTGTTCATTCCCTCTGAAGCATCTGGCATTGGCCACTATCAGGAGACAGATACTGGGCTAAATAGACCATTGGTCTGATCCAGTATGGCCATTCTTATGTTCTCAAGGAAAGAGCAGACAGGAGAAAGGCCCAGGAGTCCCAACAGGAAAAGGAGATGAAGATGCACCAGGACATAATGGATTGTCTCTGGCAGCAAACACAGATGCTGCAGACTCTTGTGAACCTACAGGTTCAACAGTTACAGGCTTGCCTCCCTGTGCAGTCAATTGAGAACTTCATTATAGCATATCCCTGCAGAGCCCCCCCCCTTCATATTTCATGTGGCATCAGGGGCCACATCCTTCACCCCAGGAAATATTAAGGACAGCCACAGCTTCACATACACTGACCTGTGAAAACCACAGTTGCTGTATGTGCAGGTGAAATGGACATGAATGTTTTCCCCTTGTTAAGTTCTGTTCCATTAATTTATTAAAAGTATTTAATGTGTTTGCTTTTAAACTGCACAGATTTTTCTTTGCATTGATTTTGTTACTGAATAAAATTCTATTATTTGGAAAATAATTCATCTTTTTTTTCAGTTCACAATATGTTGCAGAGTGCCCAGGAGTTCCAAAAGCATCCACTTATTAGTGTATGTGACAACTCATAGAATCAGTAGCAAACACAGTGTGATAATCATAAATGTACAGCAAGCCTGCAAAATTAATAGCTGTATTGATAGTGTTATATGCATAGATGTACACCAAGCACCACACAATTCCTAACAGCCCCAAAACAGCAGGGCCAGATAGAGAACAGTACACCACCATGCATTCCTATGGCTCATTGTTAAAGTCGTCTTTCAAAACCTCCCTAAGCTTCGTGTTGAGCTCTTCTAATAGTCCTTGTATCTGGCTGTTCAGACTCAGCATACTGCTACTCCACCTTCACCCCAGTGGCAACTTTTCCCCCTTTGCTTCACAGATATTATGCGGGATAGAGCAAGCAACTGTACCATTGGGATGCTTTTTCCACTGAGATTCAAACTTGTGAGTGAACAACACCAGCGTCTCTTCAATCTACCCAAAGTGCATTCAACTGTCATTCTGTACCTGCTGAGCTGGTAGTTAAATCTTTCCTTGGTGCTGTCAAGGTGGCTGATGTACAGCTTCATGAGCAAGGGGAGCAAGGGATAGTTTGGGTCTCCAAGGATCATTATTGGCATTTCATCACCACCAGTGGTAATCTGCCAGTCAGGAAAGAAAATTCCTGCTCACGGCTTTCTGAACAGTCCTGTGTTCTTAAAAACATGAGCATCATGCTCCTTCCCTGAGCAGCCGACACTGAAGTCAGTGAAGCATCCCCCGTGATCCACCAACACTTGCATAACCATAGCCCTTTCTGTGGCAAGGTGGTCTGGTGCCAAAATAGGGATGTGTGTGCTATCTATTGCTCCACCACAATTCAGGAAACCCTGTGCTGTAAATCCACCCACTATCTCCTGCACATTGCCTAGAGTCACAGTCCTGCGCTTCAGGAAACAATTTATGGTCCTGCACACTTGCATGATAACAGCCACCACAGTAAATTTTCCAACTCCAAAATGATTTCTGACTGAAGTCATCCCACCAGTCACTACTTGTTTCTTGGGCCTGGAAGTGGTGCTATATCCCATGGCAATCTGTCCTCCAAGAAATCATCATGTTCCTCGCCGTTAATGGTCTTCTTATGGCTCTGCAAATGCCACAGGATCGTGCATCCTGTGCATGCAATGCTTATGACAACAGTGAAGAGCTATGCAGACTCCATGATTGTCAGAGATGGCAGACAGTGAGGAGGGCTTGCATGGGTTTGTGGGATTTTTTAAAAAGGCACAAACATTTTGGGATATACATGACATTATGGGATGGAGAAAGCTGCATGCTGGGAAGTTTACCCCTTACTCACAGTCACCCCTATGCAACTAATTTCTGCCCTATCATGCACTGCCAAAACTTCCCAAAAGACAGCACACTGGACAGTGGGATACCTACCCATAGTTCACCACCCTGTGAATTGACACAAGCACTCTTTGTGAAGATGCACAGCACCAAACACAAAGAGCCAAGTATGCACACTCACAAGCAATATTACAGTGGCGGCTTTATGCCAGAGTAACTTGCGTTGACCAAAGTTTGTTGTGTAGATATGGCCATAACTAATGCTTTGTAAAACATCAGATGGAAGATCCTTGCAAATGTAAAAAAAAAAAAATTGCCTCTTTCCAGCTCTCCTCTTTAAAGAAAAAGAAAAGTTTGTCCCATCTCTTGTAAAAGTCTAATTAAGGTCTGGGTAGAAGTGCAAGTTCACATTAGAGCTAATTGTTTTCTGACCGTCTTCAGCCCTTGGTGAAATGCAATTCTAATCTTCAGAGATGTCAAGTACTTTCAGCTCCATTTGAAATCAGAAGGAGCTGCCAGAGATCAGTGCCCTGAAAACCATGCCTTATGTGACAGTCATTTATTGACATGTATATAACACATTCATAGAAATGTAGAACTGAAGCGACCTTGATAGGTCATCTAGTTCAATCCCCCGCACTGACACAGACTAAATATTATCTAGACCAGTGATACTCAGACTGAAGCTTGAGCCATAAGTGGCTCTTTAATGTGGCTCTTTGCAGCACATGATATTAAAATGCTGTGTGATTTAATTAATAAACTATGTTATTAACCAATCAGGATGTCTTTACCATGTTATTAATCAATGTAGTTGACTGAATAATAATACTTTTGTCAGTCATTTTGCTGTGAGAATTATATATATAAAAAACTAAATATTTCCCCAGTCATCCTGTTTAAATATGCCTATACAGTACTATAGTAAATGAAACAATGAATTCACACTACTGCAGCTCTTACGGGTAATGTTGATCGCTAATTTGGCTTCTGAACCAATGAGGTCTGAGTATCACTGAGCTAGACCATCCTTGGCAGGTATTTGTCATTAGAGGTTTTTTAAAAACAGGTTAGACAAAGATCCCACAACCTCCCTAGGTAATTTGTTCCAGTGCTCGTCTACCCTTACAGACTTTAGGAAGAGCCTTCCTAACTAACCTAAATTTCCCTTGCTGCCAGTTAAGCTCATTATTTCTTGTCCTGTCCATGGCAGTTAAGGAGAACAATTTATCACCCTCCTCTTCATAACAACCTTTTACATACCTGAAGATTGTTAGTCCCTGCCCCCACACCACCCAGTCTTCTCTTCTCCAAACTAAACAAAGCCAGTTTTTTTTCAATATTTCCTCACAGGTCATGTTCTCTGACCTTTAACCATAGCCATGCAGTAGACCAAAAACTACTAAGATGTTTAAGGTCTTCAGACAAGGGACTGTCTACTGCTCTGTGTTTGTACAACACCTAGCACAACAGGGTCCCAATCTCAGTTAGTACCTACCATTAAAAATACGATACCTTGTTTCCAATGATTTTATGATGGAAAGACATGATATTTCAGCACACCCACAAAACATTATTATTTATTTGTATCATAGCACTTGTGGGCCCCAGTCATGGATCAGGACCCCATTGTGCTAGGTGCTGTATAAACACAGAACAGAAAGACAGTCCCTGCCCCTAAGAACTTCCTATTTAAGTATAAGGCTAGAGACAACAGATGGATAAAGACAAATTGGGGGGAGGGGGAAGTATAAGGAAACAATGCGACAGTATTGGGCAGCCTAATCAAAGTCAAGTATTTTGTAGGCCTCATGGCATATGAGTTTTAAGGAGGATAAGAAGTTAATTTGACAGGCATCTTCTCCCAAGCACATGGGGCAGCATAGGAGAAAACACAAAAGTGCTTGTTTGAAAGTTTAACGAGCGGGCACTGGAGACCAATATCATGGACTGTTGTGAAAACGTATCAGTGGGGCAAGACTGCATTTGTCAAGGCCAGAGAAAAGGAGGTTGCAGTAATAGGGATGTGAGATGAGACCCTGGGCAAGAGATTTAGCTGTGTAGATGGGTAACAAAGACCATATCTTAGAAATGTCATGCAGAAAGTATCTGCAAAACTCAGATAGAGCCTGGATGTGAGGACCTAGAGAGAAGTCCAAGTTGAAGAGGATACCCAGGTGACAGGCCTGAGTGACAGGTAGAATGATGGTGTTGTCCACCATATATTCTGCCTCTAAAAGACTCAATTACTACTCTCATTTCTTGTGCCAAAACCAGAAAGGATATGGCAAACGAGGCAAAACATTTTCTTGGGAGAGCTTGGCTTCTCCTGCAAGATATGTTAAACCTCATTCACTTCTAAACTCCATTATATATTTTGCTTTAAAATCCCCTATGCCCTCTCCCCAAAATAGCTACATTAATGTGATTGATGGACCTGTTAACACTGTTCAAATATTGTTTTAACTGGAAAAGATAGTTTTATTCTTGCCTTTTCTTCTAAGAGGTTTAATCAATCATAACCAATAAATCAGCTCACCCTTGGCACATTGGTTATCATTCATTATTAGATAATAGTCTCACCTTTTGTCCAGATGACACAATTCATCCTGAATCAGACAATATGGCACTAAGCCAAACAAATTAATGACTTTTTAAAATATATATACATAATTTTCATGAGCCAAATCAGGAGAAGTGTGCAGAGCACCCTGTGAATGGGATTTCCTGGAGGTCAGCACGTCTCAGGGTTTAGTAGTATATTATTGAAATCAAATTATTCTGAGCCTTGAGGCATTCATCATTCTTAAAAAAAAAAAAAAAAAACCAACTCAGTTAGGATATTCCATCTCAAACAGCACAGTAATACCAAAATCAAATTGCTATTGTTATTTTGTACTGCCATTCTTTACTGATGACTCATCACACCTTTCGCTATACAATGAGCAGTCTAGTCTAAAGTGTCTGAACAGCTCTGTTGTACATGCAGAAATTCTGGCATGAATTAAACAATTCATTCTGAACTCAAGTCAAACAGTTCTGTAACATAAAGCTACAATCCAACTGTATAAGTATACTACCCCGTGATTATGAGATTTTGGAAAATCATAAAAGATCAGGCATCTGGCATTATTAGCACTACAGCTGGTTGAAAGATTTTTACTGAAACAGTTTTTCATTGGAAAATGTTGTTTCAATTAAACTGAAATTTTCACAAAACTGTTATCGATTGACAAAATTTGCTTTTGAAAAAAGAAAATATATTTCTAAAGGTCAAAACCATTTTGACATTTTCAGACTGTAAAGTTTCAACTTTTTGTTTCAAAAAGATTTTTCATTTCAAAATTGATTTTATATTAATTTTTGTTTGTTTGTTTACAATGGTTAAAATTGACAGAATGTTTTTTAACTGACCTGAAATTAAGATGTTTTTGGAACTTCATTTAAATGAACAATTTTGAGGTTTGCCTTTTTTGTCCTGATTGGAGATGAAAAAAAAAATCTAAATTTTTTGCCGGACAGAAAAATCTGTTTTCTGACCAGCTCTAATACATTTTCAGATTTTTCTTGTTTGAAAGATGTAGTCCTTACATGAGTATTTTTTCCCATAAGGAGAGCAGTTGGCTGGCCCTCAGGACAACTGCTCTTAAAGGAGACCTCTTATAACACTCACATCACAACTTAAGACCTGGCCCAAGGATTCAGGTGTTCAGTCTTTTCACTAATGTATTTATCAACAATGGCGTGGTATTGTTCCGAGACTTTGCAGAGAAAATATCAAAAATCTCACTGGTACAAAAGGTTATATTTAAGGGTCTTAAGAATATACAACTGTAAAATGGTAAATACATATTCAATTAATTTTGGGCAAGAGAGCAATATTTTGTTTACCTCTTTCTTGTTTGTTAAGAATTGTATACAGTGAGTAATGCTGGTCTAAGGTGACACGTTCTTCAAAGAGTGCTGGAAATCAGACAGTTGTGTACTGTCTATGATGGCTGCATAGCCTCCTACAAATCAGCAAGATTTCCAACTAATTATTTCCCATCAGAGATAATTGTAAGACTGCAACAAAAGGAGTCTGCTGTTTATAGACCTGGCTGTTTCACTGTGAGGAATTATAAGATGACCTTTGACTAGTGCCATTGAAAAATCAATGGTAGTCTAACAAAGCACTACAAGAGTATCCAATTAGATATCACTGATGCCTGATGTACGCTAAGTAATTTGGCTACACAAGACATAATTGCTCTGGGAGAGCTGGATTTAGGACATGCTCCATCCCTGTCAGAGCCTAACACACTGCAGATGTGATTATTGTGTAATAGTACCAGGAAACACCCAAACTCATTCTGCCCCTCCTTGCAAATGCAACTTCCTTCCTGTTAATCACATTAACAATGGTGTGTGCCTTAAATTGTTTGACCTTCTCATTGCCAACTGATGGAAAAAACAGTGCTGATTTTGCCAGAAGGAGCAGAAGGAGGAAATGAAAGGCGTTAAATTCTGAATGATACTGAAATTGAACAATTGGTAGAAACTTACCCATAAGATTCCCATCAAAGTCAATGGCATGTCTTGTGTGGATTAATGCTCAGCCATGGAATCAGAATACTTGGACCCTGACTTCGTTGTGGGTCAGGGGTGGCCAACCTGAGCCTGAGAAAGAGCCAGAATTTACCAATGTACATTGCCAAAGAGCCACAGTAATATGTAATGATTATATACATATATCTATATGTCTCTGTGTATGTATGTTTATATATATATATATAGTCTGTCAATCTTTGCTTTCAACAATTCCCTTGAAGTTTGGTTTGTGTTCAGTTGTGCTCACACGCAGTAGTTCTCTTAAGTGGCTGTCTATCAAAACGGATCGGTGCTCGGATTTCACGTTTGAGTGTCGAGAAAACAGACTCACAAAGATAGGTCGAGGCAAACATCAAGATTAATTTTAGGACTGCACCTCTGATGTTGGGGTATTTATCCTTTGGTACAGATTCCCAGAAAGTAAGTGTCCCCCTGTGTCTTCTAAACAGATTTCAATCTGTCATCTTCCAAAAGTTCTATTATTTCCATCTGGGATGTTGCTTTATCAGTGACTAAAGGGGGCTACAGACAATTGGCTTCAGCACTAAAAGAGTCAATCAGAAATCTGATCTAAGGTCTTTTCTGCTACAAATTTTGGAATCCTTCCTCAAAACTGTCCTTAAGATCTTTACTCATGCTTGCATATCTAGTTGTGCTCCATTTTAGGGGTTCTGCTGTATCTTCTTTTGATCTGGCTTGAAGTTGTGACATTGAGGGAAAGTATGTCAGCTGTCCCTCAAGCATTTGTCTGTGAAACAACTGCAGTTTGTTCAGGAACGCAAACACGCCTTGCACTAGATCAGACAGCAACCAGAATTTTCACGATCCAGATGAGTGGAGACTGTTCATTGATTCATCGAAGACG
>NW_020684757.1:0-1074 GCF_002925995.2 Terrapene triunguis
GTGCATAACTGGCTGGATAACCGTACTCAGAGAGTTGTTATTAATGGTTCCCAATCCTGCTGGAAAGGCATAACGAGTGGGGTTCCGCAGGGGTCTGTTTTTGGGACCGGCTCTGTTCAATATCTTCATTAACGACTTAGATATTGGCATAGAAAGTACGCTTATTAAGTTTGCGGATGATACCAAACTGGGAGGGATTGCAACTGCTTTGGAGGACAGGGTCATAATTCAAAATGATCTGGACAAATTGGACAAATGGTCTGAGTTAAACAGGATGAAGTTTAACAAAGACAAAGTTTAACAAAGACAAATGCAAAGTGCTCCACTTAGGAAGAAAAAATCAGTTTCACACATACAGAATGGGAAGAGACTGTCTAGGAAGGAGTACGGCAGAAAGGGATCTAGGGGTTACAGTGGACCACAAGCTAAATATGAGTCAACAGTGTGATGCTGTTGCAAAAAAAGCAAACATGATTCTGGGATGTATTAACAGGTGTGTTGTGAGCAAGACACGAGAAGTCATTCTTCCGCTCTACTCTGCTCTGGTTAGGCCTCAGCTGGAGTAGTGTGTCCAGTTCTGGGCACCGCATTTCAAGAAAGATGTGGAGAAATTGGAAAGGGTCCAGAGAAGAGCAACAAGAATGATTAAAGGTCTTGAGAACATGACCTATGAAGCAAGGCTGAAAGAATTGGGTTTGTTTAGTTTGGAAAAGAGAAGACTAAGAGGGGACATGATAGCAGTTTTCAGGTATCTAAAAGGGTGTCATAAGGAGGAGGGAGAAAACTTGTTCACCTTAGCCTCTGAGGATAGAACAAGAAGCAATGGGCTTAAACTGCAGCAAGGGAGGTCTAGGTTGGACATTAGGAAAAAGTTCCTAACTGTCAGGGTGGTTAAACACTGGAATAAATTGCCTAGGGAGGTTGTGGAATCTCCATCTCTGGAGATATTTAAGAGTAGGTTAGATAAATGTCTATCAGGGATGGTCTAGACAGTATTTGGTCCTGCCATGCGGGCAGGGGACTGGACTCGATGACCTCTCGAGGTCCCTTCCAGTCCTAGAATCTATGAATCTA
>NW_020684758.1:0-1576 GCF_002925995.2 Terrapene triunguis
ACTGGTACAAACAGGCTGTGGGGAAGGATGCAAGGCTGCAGCTGGTGATGTTTTCTACAGAAGGCTCCAATGCAAATGTTGAGAAGCCATTTAAAAGTCACTTCCAGAGCAATGGGACAAAAAACTATGTCCTGTCTCTGTCTGCAGAGAGTGCCCAGGTGCAAGACTCAGGCACCTATTATTGTGCTAAACAAGATCACACAGTGACTCAACTGCCGAAAGTGTTTAGCATAAACCTCCCACCAAAGGGAAAGGACTTCCCTTCCCCCACACCCATGGACAGCCCTGTCTCCTGCATAAGATGCACTCCATCTTGCTCTAACACCTCCCACCCCTGTCCCTATGTGTCCTCCTCTCCATTCCCTATCTTCTCTTCTGCCTCTCTCCTCCTCTTTTTCTGAACTTTTCCTTTTTCCTTCTTCTCTCCTACTAAGGCTATGTCTACACTATAGCTTATGTAGTTGAGTAAATCACTTCCCTGAGCAACATAAGTTACACTGCCATGAGTGCCGGTGTGGACAACCGCTCTCTGGGACTAGAGTAGTTAAGCTGACGGGAGAGTGCTCTCCTGTTTGGCTTAGAGTGGCTACATTAGAGATCTTACAGTGGCACAGATGCATCAGTGCAGCTGCGCCACTTTAAACTCTCTAGTGTATCTGTGTGTGACAAAGTTGGGGATTTTTGTAGTGTTTTATATGAGTGGCGTGTGTGTGCCTGAGTTTCCCTTTGTGCTGTATGTTTAACAAGGTGGTTGGAGAGGGTTTGTTGTTGCAGAGGACCAGCTGTGACCTCGCCTAGCAGCCACGGCCCCCGGACAAAGGCCTGGAGATGGAGAACCCTAACAATTTGGCAGTCAGCTGGTTCTGGCCAGTGGGAGGACAATGGGCTGAGGAGAGCAGACTCTGCTGACCTAACCAGCCAGTTCCAGCCAGAACAAAGGACGGAAGATGGTCTGTTTACCTGGGATGGAAGACAAAGGACAGGGGAGGAGCTGTTAGAGCCAGTGATATCACATGCCCAGCTGGAAAGCTCAGGGTCCCTGGCCTGGAGAGAGACAGCAGGCAGAGCCCACCTGGATGCAGGGGTGACTTAGATATACTGTGCTTAGGGAGGCCAGGCCTGAGGGCCCTGAGAGTTTCCTATTCTCTGTTCAGACGCTCAATAAACCCCCCTGCATTACGCTGGCTGAGAGTCGCATTGGTCTAGAGAACAGGGTTGCATTATTCCCACTGGGAGTGGAGGCCTCGGGGATCCAGAGCGAGTGGACTCCCTGAGGGGGCCCATGGCGAGAGACAGGCGTACTAAGGCTCAGAGAGGTGCGGTGCCAGAAGGCGGAGGGCCTTAACCCCCAACAGAGATTGGACCCTGAGAAGGGCTTTAACAATGAAGGGAGTTCCCCCCAGGGACCGTACGGGGCCAAGAATGTGCACAACCTGTGAGTCCGTGACACTATACCCTAAATCTTCTTCTGTTCGTCCGGTCCTCTCTTCTTCTTGTCTCTCTTCACCCTCCCCGTGTTCTTTTCTCCTCCTTGTCTCTATCCCATACAATCACTTTTCATTTCTTTCTCTTTCCC
>NW_020684759.1:0-4479 GCF_002925995.2 Terrapene triunguis
CTGCCCCAAGCATGTGCTTGCTTTGCTGGTGCCTAGAGCCGCCCCTGTATATCATTGAAAGTGGAATATAAGATTGGAAACGTCCAACCAGAACATCCCTTCTCACCAACCAATGACAAAATGAGGAATCTCTTATGGATTGCTGCAACATTCTCTCTGTAATATTCCATGATCTTTTGAAATAACATCTTGTGTCAGACATGTTAGCTCACAGTGCTTTGTGTAAAATGTCTTGGATACAAACTGAACATCTACTAGTTGAGCTCTGATCATCAGCCTACTACAGATGCCTTTCCAAGGTCTTTCTGTGGTGCGATCCTTGTCCAACTTGACATGACTCTGTATCCTTTCCTGTCTGTAAGATCCTCTGTCAGCACTTTGAGCAGTCTGCAGAAATGTCCATTTTGAAGTCAGGAAAGATTCTTTATGTAAAGTCTTTACATGTTCCTTGAAGATTCTGTACTTGTTACAGTACATAGCTCATCATGCAGTAACATAAATGATCTGACTCAGTTCCTTGGTTCACCACTAATTACAATTATTATTCACAATTATTGGAGTAGTAAGACAAATCAGCTGTCCCGTCTGCACCATATGTGTTTATTCTTTACACTTCTGTTGATTCTTAGAAGGATAGCTACATTTCTTATGAGAATTCTTTAGTACTGGCCATAGGACAGATGATCAGTCCAAGTGTTATATGGGACTTATCATATTTCAATGGGATTCACTTTACATATTTTAACTTTTCATTGGCTTCACAACATATCAACTGATGGTATCACCTTCTATATCAAAATATGCTTTGTTATATCTTTGTTAATGATTAGTGAGACATTATATATATATATATATATATATATATATATATATATATTGCGACAAAGTTCCTCCTCTATCTTGGTGGGTCCTGTGCTTATTGGTGGATTTTCTTGCCTCAGAGATTCACCATGTGGGTTGGGGAACAGCCCAGAGACTTTCCCCTCTGGAAGCTGGAAGAACCCACAGTCCAGGTCAATTGGGAGGTTTGGGGGGAACCCGGGCCCGCCCTTTACTCCGGGTTCCAGCCCAGGGCCCTGTGGACTGCAGCTGTCTATAGTGCCTCCTATAACAGCTGCATGACAGCTACAACTCCCTGGGCTACTTCCCCATGGCCTCCTCCAAACACCTTCCTTAGTCTCACTACAGGACCTTCCTCCTGGTGTCTGATAACGCTTGTGCTCCTCAGTCCTCCAGCAGCACACCCTCTCACTCTCACTCTCAGCTCCTTGCGCCTCTTGCTCCCAGCTCCTCACACTCCACCACAAACTGAAGTGAGCTCCTTTTTAAAGCCCAGGTGCCCTGATTAGCCTGCCTTAATTGATTCTAGCAGTTTCTTCTTAATTGGCTCCAGGTGTCCTAATTAGCCTGCCTGCCTTAACTGGTTCTAGCAGGTTCCTGATTACTCTAGTGCAGCCCCTGCTCTGGTCACTCAGGGAACAGAAAACTACTCATCCAGTGACCAGTATATTTGCCCTCTACCAGACTCCTGTACCCCACTGGTCTGGGTCTGTCACAATGTATAAGTTATCCAAACTGATTTCTACACTCTATGTGGCTGTGCAACTTCCTCAAACTGCAGGGTTCTGTTGCATCATACTCAAAATAGATTTTATTTTTTATAATCTCTAAAATTATATATTATACTGCCTTGTCACACCTTGATTTACTCTATCTCTGTTACAAACTTCAAATTATAAAGCATATAATATAGATGAACCTGATCAAAGATGAAGTTACTTCACAACTTAGAAAGAGTTTGTGGTTCGCTACTGACTGTTGTTGTTACTCAATCTATCTCCTTTGTGAACCACAGATGCCACATCTGCTGTTTGACATGTTTTAAGGACTTAGGCCTAAGCTATGTCAAGGATTATGTCCTATGCCTGGATGCATGTGACATTATTGGTAGTAATGAATTCCATATTTTCTGTATCATCCTTACAGTTGAGAAACCCTTGTCTAGAGAAAATTACAATCTAGGGTGATATACTCGCCCCATGGAAATCAAAGGGAGTTTTGTGTTGATTTCCATGGGGCCAGGATTACATCCTGAACATCTACACTAATTAAACGTCATCAGTCTGGTACAAAGCTGACCAAAGTGAATAGATAGAGTCTTATTGACCAGTGGGCTTTGGACAAGACAACATGGTTCAGAGAGAAGTTCAGGAAACAACTTCCTCTCGGCTGCCCTGAAATAGGCATACAGCGTAGAGCAGTGGTTCTCACTCAAGGATATGTGTACCCCTGGGGGTAAATAGAGGTCTACAAGGGGGTACATCAACTCATCTAGAGCCAGCCAAAACTCACAGTTTTTGGTTGAAAGAAATTTTAGGTGTTTCAAATTTGGGTTCATTCCAAAAAACAAACAAATTTGCTTAACTTTCTTGACCATGTTTGACAGAGTGAGGATCCCAGCCAGCCCTGAGAGCAACTGTTCCTGCTGGCTCTGCCAGTGCTGCCGGGGTCTATGTTGCCTCACACTGCCGCAAGACTCCCACTATGGAACAGGGAGCTTAGCAGCAAAGAGATCCCCAGCTCCTACCAGAGCTTCAGCATTCCCCGTGTTGTGCAGCTGTGGACCCTGGAGCACCAGGAGATTACCAAGCAAAGTGACTAGGTTTTGACAAAAGTTCTGTTGAATCTGTAATAGCTGAACCCCTAGACCCATTTATGAGGGATTTCAGCCCTAGTGGTCTCTGGGAAGTGACAATCATTCTCAATTGAGTATGTCTGGTTCTCTTTAAAAAGGAGTCAAAGAGCCTCTCCACCAGCTATGAGCACATTTCTCCCCACACCACAGTCCCTCCCTCTTTCTTACACTTGGTATTCACTCACTACTCCATTATTAGTGTGTTTTCAGTTAAGGTGACCCCCAATTAGCCATATTAAATACACTTCTGCTGCCCTTTAATCACATAATAAGGATAACAACACTTCATAGATCCCAAAACCAGAAGGGACCATTGTGACTTCATGTCCCCTGCATCCAAGATTTAAGTGAATTTTAACCCAAACCAGCAGAAATTGATCACCTTGGCAAAGTAGGTGTGTCTATGCAAATAAGGTGTGCTCAGGAGGTCTGTTCCTCCAGCTCATGAAGAGATGACAGGAGAGAGCTCATTCAGACCAATGGCTCACACTTCTTTCTCACCAAAAACCCTTCTGGTTCACTGACGACTTATAAAGAGGGAAAATGAAGCCCAGGCCCAATATTATTTTCTCCCTTGCAATTAACCTGCAATCACCTGGGTTAAATATCTACAGGGCAGTAAAGCATTAGGATAGGTGAATCTTCCTCAAACTTTGGTCACGTTTCACTCCAGTGTCCAATTGGTTCTGAACAGAGGCCATGATGGGGTTTATTGGCAGCAGAACGGAAGAAGAGGCAATTGTTGTTTTTTTCTGCAGGGGGTGATTGTTGTTTTATTTGGTGCTCTTTGCCCATCCGTGCCTATGTCACCTACACTCTCCAGCCTATCTCAAACCCAGGTGTGGTCATCAGTGTGACAGCCAGGTGCCAATTAAGGGCAGATGCTGAAGAATGCTCAGCATATGGGACTCAGATAGAGCATCAGCACCTGTGAGGAAAGAGGAGGGCTAAGTTGGCCAGCCAAGCCTAATTCTTTCTATTATTAAACTTTATCCAAGTCTTTAGTTATGAAGTATTCTAAAGCCTCCATGGATTGCAGCAGAAATGTGATATTTGGTAGGCAAACAGCTCTGAAGCCAGAGAGGTTCCTTTGTTGCATCCAAGGAGATCTATTCAGATATGGCTAAAATATCAAAATGCCCATTTTCCCAGTTGTTTTCCTCAGCAGAGTTTGATACAGGATTAGTGCTTTCAAAAAGAAAACAAAAACAAACAAAAAAACATTCTCCATGCAATGCACATGCCCTTCTTTCAGCCTGGCACAGGAAACTTTAAACATTTTAACTTTGGCAAAGTTCTAAGTAACTGAAAACAGAGGCATATAAAAGAAAGTGTCGTGTAACCTTAACCTTAGATGTTGCTACCTGTGCCAGCTATAATGTCTAACTAATCGTAACAAAGGTAACAACATATTTGGTTTCTATTAAAGACGGTGATACATTTGAAGGGAAAATCTGAAAGGTGAATTCAGATAATATGTTATAAGGCAAAAACAACCACAGATGCACCTTAATTTGATTATTCTTAACAATTACTAGTATTATTTATTAGTATTTTTAAACATATGGTGCAATCTCACAATCTCACTAATAAAATGTAGAGATTACACAACTACTGGTACAGAACCATGTAGAGTACTTTCTCTTAATACCATCACAGGACCTAACCAGATCAGCTACAACATCACCGGCTCATTCATCTGCACGTCCACCAATGTTATATATGCCATCATGTGCCAGCAATGCCCCTCTGCTATGTACATTGGCCAAACTGGACAGTCACTA
>NW_020684760.1:0-1677 GCF_002925995.2 Terrapene triunguis
GCATCCTGTGGTCAAGGAAGCTGAAGCCCTCCTGGCGACACCATCTTCACAGCCAGGCATTCATCTCCAGGATGCATCTGTCTCTGCCTGGCCCCCTACCCTTGACTGGACGGATCGAAGAGAACATCCCCTGCGCTCCCAACTCCCTCACCCTTACTCCCAGAGCCCTGTAGTCACTTCTGATGTGCTGAGGGTCATACCTTGAAGCAACATGTTGCCACCTCACTAATCGCCTCCCTTTCTAGATTGGTAATAACTATAGAATATTTACAATACTATTTGTTATAAAAGTGTGTAACCCCCCTCGGTGTGCTTCTCTCCCTTCACAGGCAACTTGGGCATTTATGACCCCAATTGATGCATTGACGACTTCATGGAAGCTTTCAACCTCACCTCCTCTGACCCTTCAACATTCATCCTAATGGGCATCACTGCCCTGAAAGCTGCCCATGTCTGGATTTCAATCCCTTTCTCTACATTCTACATTATCAGCCTCTTGGGAAATGTCATGGTTCTCTTTGTTGTAGGCAAAGAGCAGACCCTGCACAAGCCTAAATACCTGCTGCTCTGAATACTGGCAATCACAGACAGCGGCATGTCTAGTCCATTGTGCCGAAGGCACTGTATGTATTTGGTTCAATCTGAAAGGCATTACTGTCTTACGATCTATCCCTTTCTTAATATTGCCCAGGTGTCCTAATTAGCCTGCCTGCCTTAACTGGTTCTAGCAGGTTCCTGCTTACTCTAGTGCAGCCCCTGCTCTGGTCACTCAGGGAACAGAAAACTACTCATCCAGTGACCAGTATATTTACCCTCTACCAGACTCCTGTACCCCACTGGTCTGGGTCTGTCACAAGGGTAAATTCATAAATTGTCCACCCCCTATAACACTGATAGAGAAATATGCACAGCTGTTTGCTCCCTCAGGTATTAATCACTTTGGGTTTATTAATAAAGAAACATGATTTTATTAAGTATAAACAGTAGGATTTAAGTGGTTTCAAGTAATAACAGACAGAACAAAGTAAGTCACAAACCAAAATAAAACAAAGCGCAGGAACAAATCTGTACAGACACATGCCTAGAACCCCGACCAGGGACATTCTATTTGCTACCCAAGATCCATAAACCTGGAAATCCTGGACGTCTCATCATCTCAGGCATTGGCACCCTAACATCAGGCTTGTCTGGTTATGTGGACTCTCTCCTCAGACCCTACGCTACCAGCACTCCTAGCTATCTTCGAGATACTACTGACTTCCTGAGGAAACTACAATCCATCGGTGATCTTCCAGAAAACACCATCCTGGCCACTATGGACGTAGAAGCCCTCTACACCAATATTCTACACACAGATGGACTACAAGCTATCAGGAACAGTATCCCCGATAATGTCACAGCTAACCTGGTGGCTGAACTCTGTGACTTTGTCCTCACCCACAACTATTTCACATTTGGGGACAATATATACCTTCAAGTCAGCGGCACTGCTATGGGTAACCGCATGGCCCCACAGTATGCCAACATTTTTATGGCTGACTTAGAACAACGCTTCCTTAGCTCTCGTCCCCTAACGCCCCTACTCTACTTGCGCTACATTGATGACATCTTCATCATCTGGACCCATGGAAAAGAAGCCCTTGAGGAATTCCACCATGATTTCAATAATTTCCATCC
>NW_020684761.1:0-4082 GCF_002925995.2 Terrapene triunguis
AAGTGCTGGGAGGTAGGTGGAGGAGCAGGGACCTGGCGCACTCAAGGGAGGAGGCGGAGGCAGAGGTGTAGGTGAGTTGGGGCAGGGGGGCGGGGAGGGAAGCTTAGCAGCGCCCTCGCCAGAGGTTCCCTGTGCGCTCCCCCCCCCGGGCTACATGCCTTTTGGGCAGGTGGGATGGCATCCCCCCCCACCCCGTTTCCTCCTTCCCGGATGCTGGGCCTCAGGCCTAGGAAACATTAAACCCCTGCACAGCTGGAATGGGGAGGGGTTGGTTTCCATGGAGCTGGGGGAATTTATGCTGGGCTGTGGCTCTGCCAAGGTTAGTGGGGTGCTCCAGAGAGTTCAGGCTCAGCCAGAGCTGTAGGCTGTCCCCCAGGTCTCCTGGCCGCCTATCTGTGGGTGCGCACCTTGGGGGCAGGCCTGCCCCTCACCCTGGTGCTGGGGCTGACGTTCCTCTCTATCCTCCGCCCCCACCCCCCAACAGGACGTCAGCCTTCACTTCGTGCTGTGGGGCTGCCTACACGTCTACCAGCGCGTGATTGACAAGGCGGAGGATGTGTGCCTCTTTCTGCTGCAGCCTGGAGAGATGGTGGGCCAGCTGGCTGTGCTGACCGGGGAGCCCCTCATCTTCACCATCAAGGCCAAGCGTGACTGCACCTTCCTCAAGATCTCCACGTCGGACTTCTACGAGTTGGTGTCCCCCTTCCCCTCCACATCCTGTGGGCAGGCTCTGCCCACCTCCCACCCCACTTCCATCTAGGTTGGTGGCCTGGGTCAGATTGGAGCTGCCTCCCCCTAGAGGGGAAAGGCCCCATGTCCCAGTCCTCCAATCGTGCACCTGTTGCATGGGCCTGGATTCTCCTGCCCTGGGCTGTGATCTGTCCTGGTGCCATGTTTTCTTGGCTGGCTCTGTTCCAGAGGAGGTGGGTGACTCAGGGAGGGGGTGGCTGCAGTCAGCAGCGCACTGGCAGCAACGGGGCCACCTGTGCACTGATGAGCTGCCTGCTCTCTCCCCAGAATCATGCGGGAACAGCCCAGTGTGGTGCTGAGTGTTGCCCATACTGTGGCCGCCCGCATGTCCCCATTCGTGTGCCAGATGGACTTTGCCATCGACTGGATGGCAGTGGAGGCCGGACGGGCCTTGTACAGGAGAGTGAGGCCTGTGCTGGGGGAGGGGGTGCTTGGAGACCCTGGCTGGGGAACCCCAGCTTCTCCGCCTAGTCCAGGGCACAGCTGGGACCAACTCTCCCTGCTGTGTTTAACCCCTTCCACGCCAGGGTAATGGGCACCCCTGTTACTCTCAGCCTCGTCCATGCCCTTCCTGCAGCAAAAATGACTCAGGCATCTCAGTGCTCTGGGCGGGCGGTGTCCAGGCCAGCAGCCGTGCTGTTTCCACAGGGGCCAGGCAAGACCTGACCAGCTGCCTCTGACCCCTCCATGGGACTCAGGTTTTCACCTGGGCTGACCTGACTTCAACCCCTTCCTGGCTGCAGGTGTTGGATTAAGAGCAGCCCGGGTGCTCTGGGGATGGGGGCGTCCCAGCCCAGGGTGGATGCCAGCTGGGGCTGTCAGACTCGCCGCTCATTGCATGTGCTCTCCCAGCCTAGGTGGTAGGGGGCGCTGTCCCTGGGGGAGACACTGGCTCAGCTGGCTGGCTCATTGCATGCACTCTCCCAGCCAATGTGGTAGGGGACGCTCTAGTTCTAGGGCTGGAGGAACCCAGCCCTGGGGAACCTAGGTCCTGCAGGGTAGCTCCATTGGGAGGGGACTTGCAGAAGGAAGTAGAGCTCCATATGAACACACAAGTGACACAAGTAGCACATTGATAGAATTACAGACCCCCCCTCCCCCAGAAGAGTAACCCTAATCAATGAGCCTACCCAAAGTGACGGGCACATCTGGTAACAGCATGCAAAAAGCCTTTTTCCTTCCTCAGGAAAGTTGGATCCCATGTTGGTTAATGCTGCTGGGAGATTGCTTTAGGTGAAAAAAATGCTGTAATAATTGATTTTAGCCTGTTAAGGTAAAATTTAGACTCTAAGAAGCATGTTATGATTTTCATTTTATATGTAACCAGTTCTGTTTCCATTATCCTGACTCAGTACCTCTTAAATCTAAATCTTTGATAATAAATTTAGGATTATTCCACTATACATATATCTCATTGCTGCGAGGTTATAAACGATCTGATCTTGAGCTGTACCAATCAAGCTGTTTGGATTCTGTTCCCTGGTAATTTCTGTGAGTGTCCTGTGACAGTAACCTGATGCTACTGGGGGACACTTTCAGAGGGGCTGCGGTGCAACTACTGTTACCGTGCAAGGCAGAGCAAGGCCTGGCAGAGCCCTGTGGAGATTGGTAGGATGGCTAACAGACCGGTGATGTTATGCTTGACGAGATATCAGCTCCCTGAGAAAATCTTCCTCTAGCCAGATGGGTAACAAGGTGACTCAGAGCCTGGGCACCCCAAGAAAGCTGCACACATACCCCTGTAACCTGCTTTTCCTCCTCCAGGTGCCTCTTTATCTTAGCCAACCCTCAAATATGCTCAAATCGTGTTCAAATATGTTAAGGACTGTTACAAAGAGGACCCTGATCCCAACTGTTCTCCGTGTGCACTGGAAGTAGGAGAAGTAGGAATCAGATTAATCTGCAGCAAGGGAGATTTAGGTTAGATATTAGGAAAAACGTTCTCACTATAAAGCTAGATAAGCTCTGGAATAGGCCTCAAAGGGAGGTTGTGGAATCCCCATCATTGGAGGTTTTTAAGAACCCATTAGACAAAGAGCTGTCAGGGACGGTCTAAGTATAGTGCCGGACGGGATGATCTCTCTAGGCCCCTTCCAGCCCTACATTTCTAGGATTCTCTGAACTGTGGAGTTTAACTGGTGAGCCCCACAGCGAACTGACCCTGCAGCATTCACCCAGCTCTAGTCCAATGTGAATTATTAACAAAATGAGCTGGTCCCTGATACGGAGACATCACAAGACCAGTGAGCACAGCGGGACATACCCTATCAGAGATACCCAATGACAGTCGTTCCCTTGTAGTGCAGTGGGGGAAGCTAGGGAATCCAATGGTTCCTCTCGGATAAAGTCTTGCAGTACACAAACAGGGACTTGGCTTAGAAAAGCAGAGATGCCTTCCCTCGCCCACTATTGCAGGCACCTATCCTAATCCTGTAAGTAAACAGACGTGGTTCACAGATAGCCTTCTGACCCAGAAATAGACTAGACAGGAGGGAGGATAACTCACCAGAACACAGTCCATTCCACTTACAACCCAGAATTCATCAGCAACACTGAATTCCCAGAAAAACAAAGATGAGAATATGATTAAGAACCAGACCCCAGATCACTAACTACAGGGATTAGATCTAGCTTTGTTGGTGTCATGGACTCACAGATCATGCCCACTCGTGGCCCTGTGTGGTCCGTGGGGGGGGGCACCCCTTTCAGTGAGACAGCCCTTCTCGGGGGTCCACTCTCTCTCGGGGTTAGGCCCCTCCACCTCCTGGAGCCACACCTCTCTGAGCCTTAACACATCTGTCTCTCGCCGTGGGCCCCCTCAGGGAGTCCACTCGCTCTGGACCCCCCGGGGCCTCCCTCCCCCTGAAGGGGACGATGCAACCCTGTTCTCTAGACCGGAGTGACTCAGCCAGCGTAAAACAGGAAGGTTTATTGAGCATTGAAAACAACACAGGAAACACTCAGGGCCTCAGGCCTGACCTCCCTCAGCCCAGTACATCCCAGTCTCCTTGCATCCAGGTGGGCTCTGCCTGCCCCTCCTCTCCAGCCCAGAGTCCCCCCTGCTTCCCAGCTGCATCTGAGATCACCGGCCCCAAGCCCCCCTCTGTCCATTGTCTTCTTTCCAGGTAAACAGGGTCGTCTGGGCCTCCTTTCCTCTCTGCCCTCCTCTGGCTGGAACCGGCTGGTTGGGTCATGGGGTCCTCTCTTCACAGCCCATTGTCCTCCCACTGGCTAGAACCGGCTGTGACTCCTGAGCTGGGTCTCCGGGTCAGGGTCTCAGGTCACCGGTCGCTGGGGTGTCCATCCTCCAGGCCATCGGCTGGGGTCCCAAG
>NW_020684762.1:0-6198 GCF_002925995.2 Terrapene triunguis
ATGGGGCTGATACTGGCCTCCTTTGTAAAGTGATTTGAGATCCTTGGTTGTAAAGTGCTGTCCGAGAACTACACGGAGGCAACACCCCTTTAGTTGAGTCTGTGAAAAGCTGTGTGTAGACAAGGCCATCATGCTTGTTAGCAGAGACTGATACTGGGCCCTTGCACAAACACAGCACTATCTTCACTGGGGGACAGGAGCTGGTTGTGTCTGATGTATTAAAACGGAGCTCCAGACCTGCCCCCCTCCCCTCCCAAGGTCTTTTCCATTGGATGCAAAACACAGACTCCCAAACGGGTGAAAGTTTGTGTCCCAGGGGCAATCAAGAACCTCCAGGATGAGGAAGCAGGAGATTGGAGATGCATGGCGTGGGGGAAAAAATATCCCTTGGATTTCAATGTACTGCTAGTCTAGCTCTGACAAAGGAAGGAAGAATGGCCTTGTAGTTCAGATGTTAGCTTTGGACTCAGGAGATTCAGGCTCCTTTCTTGGCATTGCCTCAGGATTCCTGTGTAATTTGAAGTGAGCCGTTAGACCGCTCCATGCCTCCGATTCTCCATCAGGGGTGTGAGGATTGCACACCTTCCCGAACTCGCAGAGGGCGTGTGAGGGTCAATTAGTTCGTGAATGTGAGCTACCAACAAACTACAAGATGAGACAGCAAAATGGTCTAACACATGGTTTCAAAGTGTGAGTTCTCCACCTCGTCGCAGCGAGATGGGGGTTATTGGAACAGGAAAAATGTCCGAAACTTCCAAACGTGGGAGTGAAAGAAAAAGACAGACGTTAGAAAAATTCCCATATACTTGGTGGGGAAATGTAATTCACCTATTGGATGCATTTGGGTATTTAACCTGTATATATGGGATTGTGGGGTGTCTATGGCTAATTTGGAAATATTGGATTGTGCTTGCACATTGGCATCAAGAGTCTCTCACACACACTATGCTGATGTCTCATTATGCATATCTCTTAAATTTATAGTTATGTTCACAGGTGCCGACTTTCCCATTTCCCCAGGGGGTGCTTGACCCCTGCTCCGCGCCAGGACCCACCCCCACTCCACACCGTCCCCCAAGGCCCCACCCACCTCTTCCCGCCCCTGCCCTGCCCTTGCTCCACCTCTTCCTGGCCCCACTCCTCCCCCTTCCCCCCAGTGCCTCCTGCCCCCCCGCTGTACAGCTGATCAATGACAGGCAGGAGGCGCTGAGGGGGAGGATCTGATCAGTGGGGCCTGGGTGGGAGGTGCTGGGGAGGAGGGGGAGGAGTTGATTGACAGGGCTGCCAGTGGGTGCTGAGCACCCACTATTTTTTTCTAGTGGGTTCTCCAGCCGCAGAGCACCCATGGAGTTGGTGCCTATGGTTATGTTGGGGTTTGGGTGAAACCTCATTATAGTTGGTGGGTATAACAGGCCATCCTTCATGCAGGAGAGATGTAAAGAACATGAAGCTCCTTCATGGAATAAGAGCTGAAACAATAGGAGCCTCTACCCAAAGCACATGCTACAGATAGGGATCTGAATTATGTGGGTGGATGGGTTTCACTGGGGGAAGGAACGCAAATGCAGAAGAACTGGTAATGGTTGGATGAACGTGTGTGTGAGAGAGAGATGCAGCAGAAACACTCAACGAAAGCAGCAAAGGAGCCTTGGACACAGCCAAGGATACACATATAGTGTTGTGTCCCTGAGGGAAAAAACGGAGAGAGAGATTTTGAGCAGAGTGCTGGCTAGAAAGAGGTATGGAATTGTGAGACAAGAAAATATCTCCCGTTGTTTGATTCCTGCTCTCTTCAGGGAAACAGGACTTTGTACATGTTTTGTAAATAAACAGGGTGCATGACTGAAAACAAACAAAGAACTGACTCCATTATCAATTTCTCCTCCAATTGGCAGCAACCCATAACACCCCAAACATTGGCTAAATGCTTGGGTCAAAAGGGGTATCAGTATAGAATGGACTTCCCCAAAAGTAGAAACAATTTCAGTGGTGGTCATGAGACCTCAAAAAGGACCTTTTTGCTGGTATAACTGCATCTACAGTAGGGCTTTTGCTGACACGGCCATGTTAATTAGGAGTGTGATTTTTTCCCACTCCAAATTTTTAACTGACATAGGAAAACCTTTTAAGTGTAGACCAGCCACAAAAAAAAGTTTGCTGTTTCTTGTCTACACTTGGGCTTCCAACAATGCTGCCACTCATAGAGCCGAACCATTGATAGCAGTGCTGTTTTTCCTTCTGTGTATTATATAGACCAGAATTATAGCACCACCGACTGATGAAAGACTCCAGCTGAATTTTGGGGGAGAAATCTGGTCCCATGCAAGACTTTTGGAGAATAAGTGTTCACAGCAATGGCGTTCGTCACTTTCTTCTGTAGAGTTCAGTGAGTTGGGAAAAGATTTTTTTTTTTAAATGGCTCCATATAGCAATATTAATAGGGGGAATAGAAACCCTGCACTTCCTTCCTCGCCCCAAAACAAACAGAAAATGAAATACACAAAACCCTACCCTTTTTCTTTACTCGGGACTCAATTCAGGCTCAACTGAAAATTTTCAAGAGAGAGAAAAGAGCTTCTAGATTTTAAAGTGAATGGAAAGGAGAAAACTTGGGAGTATCTTGCAGGGGCTCATTGTCATTAACTTACATGTGTATGTGTGTGAGAGAGAGGTGGAGTTTCTCTTAGGGGGCAATTATTCTGCCTCATTGACAGCAATAAGGGATCTTCCCTCTAGTACAGGGGTTCTCAAACAGGGGGTTAGGACCCCTCAAGGGAGCTGTCGGCCTCCGCCCCAAACCCCGTTTTGCATCCAGCATTTTTAATGGTGTTAAATACATTAAAAAGTGTTTTTAATTTATAAGGGGGGTGTCACACTCAGAGGCTTGCTATGTGAAAGAGGTCACCAGTACAAACGTTTGAGAACCACTGCTCTAGTAAGCATAATGCTCAGTGCCAGGAACTGAATTCTTAGAGAGTTTCAATGAAATTCACCCTGCTAAACTGGGCTCTGTGAAACGTCCCCTGACTCTGTATATCCCTGACAGCTGCCCTTTCCCTCCCGGATTTTGTCTGTTCCTTACAGGGAAAGACAGGCAGAGAGGCAGAAGATTGTGTCTGAGTTTGAGCAACTGTGGCAATTTCTGGAGGAACAAGAGTGACTCCTGCTGGCCCAGCTGGAAGAACTGGAGAAGGAGAATTTAAGGAAAGTGAAAATGTTACCAAACTCTCTCTGAGGTCTTGGCTACACTTGCAGATCAGCGCTGGGAGTTAAACCAGCCTTCAGAGACCACAGCAGGGAAAACGCTGCCGTGTGTTTACACTGTCAGCTGCAAGCGCAGTGGGCTGGCCACATCAGCAGCTCTTGCAATGCCACAAAGAGCAGTGCATTGTGGTAGCTATCCCAGTGTGCAAGTGGCTGCAGTGTGCTTTTCAAATGGGGGTGTGTGTGTGGAGTGTGACAGGAAGTGTGTTGTGTGTATGTGGGGGGAGAGACAGTGTGTTTTGGGGTGCAGAGAGTGTGTCAGCATGCTGTCTTGTAAGTTCAGACAGCAGCAGATTCCCCCTCTCCCTCTCCTTCCCCCTCTCACACACTCACATTCCACACTAATGGTTTGCTTTGTCCCGGAGCAGATAAGCATGCTGGCTGTCAGAAACGGAGCTTTGAAAGGGGATATCTGCATGCCTGCAGCCGATTCCAAACCAATGAGAAGAGTGGCCACTTGATTTCTGGGGATTATGGGATGTTTCCGGAGGCCAATCACAGCACAGTAATGCAACACGTCATCCACACTGACACCCGGGCATTTCAGCCGGGGCGCAGCAAGCTTTATGCTTCTCGTGGAGGTGGATTACCAGGAGCGCTCCAGCTGCAGAGTCCAGATGCTCTACGTGCCTTGCCAGTGTGGACACCTCAGGAGTTAGGGCGTCTGGGCTGATTTAATGCTCTCTAACTTGCAAGTGTAGCCAAGCCCTGAAACTAGCATCTCTCAATATCTAATGCAGGGGTAGGCAACCTATGGCACGCATGCCGCCTTCGGCATGTGAGCTAATTGTCAGTGGCACTCACACTGCCCGGGTCCTGGCCACCGGTCCGGGGGGCTCTGCATTTTAATTTAATTTTAAATGAAGCTTCTTAAACATTTTAAAAACCTTATTTACTTTACATACAAAAATAGTTTAGTTATATATTATAGACTTATAGAAAGAGACCTTCTAAAAACGTTAAACTGTATTACTGGCACGTGAAACCTTAAATTAGAGTGAATAAATGAAGACTCGGCACACCACTTAAGAAAGGTTGCCGGCCCCTGGCCTAATGAATGAGCTGCAGGTGAAGTGCCAGCAGCCTGGGAGTGAATTCCTGCAGGTGAGAGCTCAAGTTTCTGCACAGAAAAGGGAAAAAAATCTGAATCACGAATATAGGCTAAATATGCATTGGTGTGTGTGTGTGTGTGTGTGTGTGTACACACTGGCCCTGAAGAATGGAATCAGATCTACAGCATGTGTGTACATGTACATACACTGTACTTTCAGGATGGAATCAGACGCTGTGTGTGTGTGTGTGTGTGTGTGTGTGTGTGTGTACACTGAACTTTCAGGATGGAATCAGACTGTACGTGTGTGTGTGTGTGCGCATGCGCGCGCATGTGTGTGTGTACACCGTACTTTCAGGTTGGAATCAGACTGTGTGTGTGTGTGCAAATGTTGCCCCTAAAGAATGGAATCAGACGTATTCTGTGTCTATGTGTATTATTAAAACCAGTTCCTCACAAGATCAAACTTCACACCCCAACATGTGGGGAGAAAAGGAGTAATGTCATGGTTGCCTGTGTGTATGTTGGGAAGGGGTAGGAATTAGTGCTGGTTAAGAAGAGGCAAAAGTATCTGCATCTACCAGCCTTTTATAGCTGCACAAGAATCTGGCACAATACAGAGGTACCCATCTCCAAGTGCCAAATTGTTGGATTGGCTAATGCAACCTGTAGAAGTCCATGGCACACTGGGATATAAAGTCAAGTGTACATCATCATCATTTCATAGGGATAAGGATAGGAAGGTTCACAATTGACTAAGTAGTTACATACAAAGATCATTGGCTATTCGTTCTCATCAGTGTCACTGTGGACTGAGCTTTTTCCCTCTCTGTCTCACTTTTAGAACACCAGAAGTACTTTGAGCAGGTAGGTGGCTTCTTAAGACTCCTGCTGAGATTTTGGGATGCTGAGAAGGTGTTTGGAGACTGTGTGAAAATCAAAGCTCTCTCCAGTGACTAATAGCAAATGTGGGCATGTTCCCACTGTGCACCTTAAATCCCAGGCTCAATACCCTTTTATACAAATAGACCTGTGCAAGTAATTTAATTTGTTGCTTGCTACCTAGGCAAATCAAAACTAACATAAAAATAATACTTCAGGTTGACCCAAGATGAATTTTTAGAGAAAGTTGCCTGAAAAACCCTAGTATCAGTGATAAAACCCAGGGCACACCACCTCCCAGGTGGTCTAGTGGTTAGGATTTGGTGCTCTTACTACCCCAGCCTGAGGTTCAATTCCCCATCAGAGAAACAAGCTTTTCATCAACTTATACTGAACAAATCAAACTTTTCTAGAGCCTCAGAGCAGATATTAGGCATGTTCCCTCTGTGGATGGTTTATACAAATAGAGCTGTGCAAATCATTTGTTGTTTTGCTTGCTACCTTGCCAAACCAATAAAATAATAATAATAATAATAAGAAGAATTCGGGTTGACCCAAGATTAATTTTTTTGAGTTTTCTTGTTGAAACAAAATTAAAAAAAAAAATCATTTTTGGTCAAACCAAAATATTTCAGTAAATAAAATATTCATCCAAAAAACCTTTCACCCAGGTCTATATACAAGTCTTTGGAATTGTGGGTTAGTGGCAGATCTATTTCTAGCCCTCTGTCCAAATGCCCATCTAGGTGTGTTTGTTTCACATTGCATATAAAACAAAAATAAATTAAGTTGAAACATAAACCTGTGATCACGATGCAACATTGTGATTGTAACTAAAGGAGAAAATTTCTACTTAGTTCAATAGAAGGAAGGTTTTCTCATCAGGTTCTAGCAAATGCTCAAAGTTCTGATGGTTCTTGGAGCTTCCAGACATATTGGCCAGAATTTTCAGATGATCTGGCATTGGCACCCACCTCTAGAGCCAGATTTTCAGAAGGTCT
>NW_020684763.1:0-5489 GCF_002925995.2 Terrapene triunguis
TTCCCTTCTTCCCTCCCTCCACAGGCGAGGAGGGGGCTGCTCTCCAGGCCTCATTGTGGGAGGCCCTCACAAAGCCATGGGACAGGAAGAGTGCTCTGACAGTGATCCCCACTGGTGAGCTGGGCCATCCTTTGGGTCATGTGGTGAGACCCCACAGCCTCCCGCCCCGCAGAGTCTCAATGCTGATTGGCTGAGCTGGGGGCTAAAGCTGGACCCTTTCTACTCCATCAGTTTACCTGACAGCTTAGGGTATGTCTACACTACGACATTAGATCGAATTAATAGAAGCCGGTTTTATAGAAATCGGTTGTATACAGCCGATTGTGTGTGTCCCCACATAAAATGCTCTAAGTGCATAACGTCGGCGGACCGCGTCCACAGTACCGAGGCTAGCTTCGACTTCCGGCGCATTGCACTATGGGTAGCTATCCCACAGTTCCCGCAGTCTCCGCCGCCCATTGGAATTATGGGTTGAGATCCCAATGCCCGAATGATGCAAAACAGTGCCGCGGGGGGTTCTGGGTACATGTCGTCAGGCCCCTCCCCCTCCGTCACAGCAACAGCAGACAATAGATTCGCGCCTTTTTACCTGGGTTACCTGTGTAGACAACATACCATGGCAAGCATGGAGCCCGCTCAGCTCAGCTCACCGTCACCATATGTCATCCGGGTGCCGGCAGACGTGGGACTGCATTGCTACACAGCAGCAAACTGCCTTTTGGCGGTAGACGGTGCAGCATGACTGGTAGCCTTCATCGGCGATCTGGGTGCTGGTAGCTGTGGGGCTGGCAGCCGTAGGGCTGCATTGCACCAGCCCCTTACCTTTTGCCTTTGGGTAGTAGATGGTTTATTACAACTGGTAATCGTCCTCGTTGTACAGCAGTGGCTGTCAATCATGGGCACCTGGGCAGACATGCTCTGTCCTATTGAACTGTCTTGACAATGATGTCTATCAGTCGTAGTATGCTATTTTCTGCCAAGCGCCCAGTATTTTCTGCTAAGCACCCAGAAGAGACCGAGGGCGATCTGGGTGCTGGCAGACATGGAGCTGGCAGACGTGGGGCTACATTGCTACACAGCAGCAACCCCTTGCCTTTTGGCAATAGATAGTATATTACGACTGGTATCCATCGTTGTCATACTGCAGTGGGTATCAGATGGTGCAATAGGCCTGAAGGCTAACTGCCAAGCGCCCAGTATTTGCTGCCAAGCACCCAGAAAATGCCGAGGGCTATCAGTCATGCAGCACCGTCGTCTTAAGATGTAAAAAATAGATTTGTTCTGTATTCATTTCCTTCCCCCCTCCCTCCGTCAAATCAACGGCCTGCTAAACCCAGGCTTTTGAGTTAAATCTCGGGGGGGGGGGGCATTCTGTGTGACAGTTGTTTGTGTTTCTCCCTGATGCAAAGCCACCTTTCTTGATTTTAATTCCCTGTACCTGTACGCCATGTCGTCACTCGCCCCTCCCTTCCTCCCTCCCTCCCTCCTTCCTTCCCCTGGTCCGTCAGATACTAGTTTCGCGCCTTTTTTCAGACCAGATGCCATAGCTAGCACTGGGATCATGGAGCCCGCTCAGATCACCGCGGCAATTATGAGCACTATGAACACCACGCGCATTGTCCTGGAGTATATGCAGAGCCAGGACATGCCAAAGCAAAACCAGGACCAGCCAAGGAGGAGGCGATTGCAGCGCGGTGACGAGAGTGATGAGGAAATGGACATGGACCTAGACCAAGGCACAGGCCCCAGCAATGTGGAAATCATGGTGTTCCTGGGGCAAGTTGATGCCGTGGAACGCCGATTCTGGGCCCGGGAAACAAGCACAGACTGGTGGGACCGCATCGTGCTGCAGGTGTGGGACGATTCCCAGTGGCTGCGAAACTTTCGCATGCGTAAGGGCACTTTCATGGAACTTTGTGACTTGCTTTCCCCTGCCCTGAAGCGCCAGAATACCAGGATGAGAGCAACCCTCACAGTTGAGAAGCGAGTGGCGATAGCCCTGTGGAAGCTTGCAACGCCAGACAGCTACCGGTCAGTCGGGAATCAAATTGGAGTGGGCAAATCTACTGTGGGGGCTGCTGTGATCCAAGTTGCCAGGGCAATGAGAGACCTGGTGATATCAAGGGTAGTGACTCTGGGAAACGTGCAGGCCATAGTGGATGGCTTTGCTGCAATGGGATTCCCAAACTGTGGTGGGGCAATAGACGGAACCCATATCCCTATCTTGGCACCGGAGCACCAAGTCACCGAGTACATAAACCGCAAGGGGTACTTTTCAATGCTGCTGCAAGCCCTGGTGGATCACAAGGGACGTTTCACCGACATCAACATGGGCTGGCCAGGAAGGGTACATGATGCTCGCGTCTTCAGGAACTCTGTTCTGTTTCGAAAGCTGGAGGAAGGGACTTTCTTCCCGGACCAGAAAATAACCGTTGGGGATGTTGAAATGCCTATCGTGATCCTTGGGGACCCAGCTTACCCCTTAATGCCATGGCTCATGAAGCCGTACACAGGCAGCCTGGACAGGAGTCAGGACCTGTTCAACTACAGGCTGAGCAAGTGCCAAATGGTGATGGAATGTGCATTTGGGTGTTTAAAAGTGCGCTGGCGCAGCTTACTGACTCGCTCAGACCTTAGCGAAAAGAATATCCCTATTGTTATTGCTGCTTGCTGTGCGCTCCACAATATCTGTGAGAGTAAGGGGGAGACATTTATGGCGGGGTGGGAGGTAGAGGCAAATCGCCTGGCCGCTGATTACGCACAGCCAGACACCAGGGCAGTTAGAGGAGCACAGCACGGCGCGGTGCGCATCAGAGAAGCTTTGAAAACTAGTTTTGTGACCGGCCAGGCTACGGTGTAAAACTTCTGTTTGTTTCTCCTTGATGAAATCTCCGCCCCCCCACCCACCCAGTTAACTCTACTTCCCTGTAAACCAGCCACCCCACCCTCCCCTACCCTCCCCCCTTCAAGCTCCACTTGCAGAGGCAATAAAGTCATTGTTACTTCACAGTCATGCATTCTTTATTAATTCATCACACAACTAGGGGGATAATTGCAAAGGTAGCCCGGGATGGGTGGGGGAGGAGGGAAGGAAAAGGACACACTGCAGTTTAAAACTTTAAAACTTTAACACTTATTGCTCGGGAAATCATCTAGGGTGGAGTGACTGGGTGGCCGGAGGCCCCCCCACCGTGTTCTTGGGCGTCTGGGTGAGGAGGCAATGGGACTTGGGGAGGAGGGCTGTTGGTTACACAGAGGCTGTAGCGGCGGTCTCTGCTCCTGCTGCCTTTCCTGCAGCTCAACCATACGCTGTAGCATATCAGTTTGATGCTCCAGCAGCCGGAGCATCGACTCTTGCCTTCTGTGTGCAAGCTGACGCCACCTCTGCTCTTCAGCCCGCGATTCTGCACGCCACCTCTCCTCTCGCTCATATTGGGCTTTTCTATAATCAGTAATTGACTAACTCCACGCATTCTGCTGTGCTCTGTCAGCGTGGGAGGCAGTCTGTAGTTCTGTAAACATTTCATCACGCGTCCTTCGCTTCCGGTTTCGAATCTTCACTAGCCTCTGTGAAGGAGAGAGATTTGCAGCTGGTGGAGGAGAAGGGAGAGGTAGTTAAAAAAGATACATTTTAGAGAACAATGGGTACACTCTTTCACGTTACATTTTGCTGTTCACATCATACAGCACATGTGCTTTCGTTACAAGGTCGCATTTTTCCTCTTATATTGAGGGCCTGCCGGTTTGGTGTGAGAGATCACTCACGCAGTGCCAGGCCACAGATTTCAGCTTGCAGGCAGCCATGGTAAGACACAGTCTTTTGGCTTTTTTAACCTTGTTAACATGTGGGGATGGTTTCAAACAGTACTGCTCTCATTAACCATACCAAGCACCCGTTGGGTTGGCCATTTAAAATGGGTTTGCAATGTAAAAGGAGGGGCTGCGGTTTCAGGGTTAACGTGCAGCACAATCCCAACAAATTCCCCTCCCCCACACACCCAATTCTCTGGGATGATCACTTCACCCCTCCCCCCCACCGCGTGGCTAACAGCGGGGAATATTTCTGTTCAGCAGAGCAGGAAGGGGCACCTCTGAATGTCCCCTTAATAAAATTGCCCCATTTCAACCAGGTGACCGTGAATGATATCACTCTCCTGAGGATAACAAAGAGCGATAAGGAATGGATGTTGTCTGCATGCCAGCAAACACCGGGACCATACGCTGCCATGCTTTGTTATGCAATGATTCCAGACTACATGCTACTGGCCTGGCGTGGTAAAGTGTCCTACCATGGCGGACGGGATAAGGCAGCCCTCCCCAGAAACCTTTTGCAAAGGCTTTGGGAGTACATGAAGGAGAGCTTTCTGGAGATGTCCCTGGAGGATTTCCGCTCCATCCCCATACACGTTAACAGACTTTTCCAGTAGCTGTACTGGCCGCGATTGCCAGGGCAAATTAATCATTAATCATTAAACACGCTTGCTTTTAAACCATGTGTAATATTTACAAAGGTACACTCCCAGAGGTCCCCTGTGTGCCCACAGGGTCTTGGGTGAGTTCGGGGGTTACTGGTTCCAGGTCCAGGGTGATAAACATATCCTGGCTGTTGGGGAAACCGGTTTCTCCGCTTCCTTGCTGCTGTGAGCTATTTACATTATCTTCATCCTCATCTTCCTCGTACACCGAACCCTCTTCCCTGTGTGTTTCTCCAGTGAGGGACTCATAGCACACGGTTGGGGTAGTGGTGGCTGCACCCCCTAGAATGGCATGCAGCTCCGCGTAGAAGCGGCATGTTTGCGGCTCAGCCCCGGACCTTCCGTTTGCTTCTCTGGCTTTGTGGTAGGCTTGCCTTAGATCCTTAATTTTCACGCGGCACTGCTGTGCGTCCCTGTTATGGCCTCTGTCCTTCATGGCCTTGGAGACCTTTTCTAATACTTTGCCATTTTGTTTACTGCTTCGGAGTTCAGCAAGCACTGATTCATCTCCCCATATGGCAAGCAGATCCCGTACCTCCCGTTCTGTCCATGCTGGAGCTCTTTTGCGATCCTGGGACTCCATCACGGTTACCTGTGCTGATGAGCTCTGCGTGGTCACCTGTGCTCTCCACGCTCAGCAAACAGGAAATGAAATTCAAACGTTCGCGGGGCTTTTCCTGTCTACGTGGCCAGTGCATCAGAGTTGAGAGTGCTGTCCAGAGCGGTCACAATGAAGCACTGTGGGATAGCTCCCGGAGGCCAATAACGTCGAATTCCGTCCACACTAACCCAATTCCGACCCCCTAAGGCCGATGTTATCGCTAATCCCCTCGTCGGAGGTGGAGTAAAGAAACCAGTATAAAGGGCCCTTTAAGTCGAAAGAAAGGGCGTCGTAGTGTGAACGTGTCCAGGCTAAATTCGATTTAACGCGGCTAAAGTCGACCTAAACTCGTAGTGTAGACCAGGCCTTAGAGAGTTAAACAGGCTGTAGGTCTCCTCCTGCAGCAACAGAAC
>NW_020684764.1:0-4939 GCF_002925995.2 Terrapene triunguis
CATCTGCAGGGTTTACAGTTTGGTTCAGTGGTTCTCAGCCCCCCCCCCCACACATTGTTCCCGCCCCCCCGATTCCGAGTGCAACTCCCAAGCGACTGTCGGTGGAGCCCGTAACTCGGGGAGGCAGAGACGGCACTTGGGAGAGTCCCGGAGACTTCGCAGCTGGATCACGGGCAAAACAACCTGATGCAGAGGAAGGAGCAGTAGTCCACACACACCCCCACACACAGGTGGGGCCAAACTTCTCCCTGGTGTAACTCCACTGGGGCCAACTGAGTTGCACCGGGTATGAATTTGGCCCATGAGCCCCCACAGGTTCAGACCGGGGCCTTCCAGTCTCCCAACTGCCCCTTTCCTCCAACACTTCGGGACTTTCCTTCCCAACCCCTGAAAAGATAAAGGCCAGTTCCTGACCTTGGCTGTCCCGTTGTAAATCCACAGTATCTCCATTGGAGCCGATCCGGATTTACACCCATGTAAATAGGACCAGACACAAGCCCTACAATTGGATGTAGAGAGGGGGACCGAGCCTTTGGGCTGGCTCGTACCTCCTGGGTCAATCCCCTCCAGAGAAGTGAACCCTGGAGACAGGGAGTCCTTTCACATAACCAACCTCAATTCCCATTGTTTCCACTGGATACAGTCTTCTTCCTTTCTACCATAATGTGCATCACACTGCTGCCTGCTGTTAAACAGGCGGAGTGCTCCACCCCAGAGGCAGCTGCATTTTCCTGCTGGGTAACTGATCCCTGTTCATTGTCACTGTGCCCTGGTATACAACTACCATGCTCCACCCCAGAGACAGCTGCATTTCAGTGTTGGACAGCTGAACCATGTGAAGTGTTGCTCTCCTGGGTGAGGCGCTTACCAGGTGTACTTTGGGCTCCCCCATGAAAGGAGCTAAAGGAAAGGAAGACGGTATCAGAGGTTCTTTGTGGTTCCTTAGCACTGGGGCAGGCAGCAGGCAGCCCGCAGGCTAAATCCGGAGCGCCAGGCACTTGTGAACGCACCCCACCGTCTTTTCATTTACTTATCGTTATTGTTATTTTTGTTTGATTTTCTCTGGAGTCTGGACCTTGACCGAGAAATTTGGACCTTGAAAAAAGATAATTGGCTCCCCTGGTCTTAGCAGCTTCTTTCCAAGGGTAGCGACTGGCTTCCCCAGCGGTAACTCCTGCTCTGGCCCCTCTGCCAGGGGGGGCTGCTGCGCCCCGGTTCTCCAGCCCAGGGAGAGTGGGGCACTGGGGCTGGGACTAGATGAGGCAGCAACTCAGTAGCAGAGCCTGGCCCTCACCACTCGAGAAAGAATCTGACTTCTAGAACTGGGCATAGGATGCTGGGAATCCTGGTTTCCAGTCCCATGGACCAACCCACCAGCCCCCACTCCCCTCCCAGAGCTGGGGAGAGAACCCAGGAGTCCTGCTCTGACCCACTAAGCCCCACACCTCTCCCCGAGCTGGGGATAGACCCCAGGAGTCCTGGCTCCCAGCCCCCCCCTGCTCTGACCCACTAAGCCCCACTCCCCTCCCAGAGCTGGGAGAGAACCCAGGAGTCCTGCTCCAAGTCCCCCTGCACTAACAGCACCCTGTGGTGGCCAGGGGACTTTGCTGACCCTGTTGTTAGCATGTGCTGCCCGCCTGGGCCCTCCCAGCTCAATGTGGGAGGATGCTGCCCATCACTATGAAGGTGGGGCAGGCGTTGGGAGGCCCCTACGGCTGCCCCAGCCCCTCTGCCAGGCGGTGCCCGCTGCCTGGCTCTGGCTGACGCAGCGGCTGTGGGGCTCGGCTGGCTGATCATGTGCCGCGTTCCCTCGACCTCGGCACTGGGGAGACACAAAGCTCCCTCTGTCTCCAGTGTCCGGGCCTGAGAGCTTCTACTGTGCCATGGAGGAAGGAGGGGGCGGGGGGGGGGAGGGATGCTGTACTGCATTGTTCCAAGACACGGCGTCCACCATGGCCTCCCGCTCCCCCAAGGGCTGGGGCGTGAGAGACAGCGAGACATAGGACTGCGATAGTCCAAGGTCTGGCAATCCAGGCTCCTGGGTTCTATTCCCAGCGTCCCCATTCTGTGCCTCAGTTTCCCCCCCAGGTAACATAGGAAAAATGACATTGACATGCCTCTCTCGGTCCTGATCCAGCCCTGGGCTCCCCCACCTCACCCCTGCAACAGCTCTGCCAGTGTCCCTCACTCCCGACCCACAGCCCCCTGCTCTACCAGCCCTGGGCTCCCCCGCGGCCCGGAGATCTGCAATGCACCTCACTCCTGATCCACTCAGAGCCAAACAGACAGTCCCTTCACATCCTGGCTGCAAACCTGCAATCCTGGGGGGAGGGTAGGGCTGGGTGCACTGGCCGAGGGATTGGCTCTGGAATGGGGGGAGCGAGGCGGGTGGCAGCCTGCTTGGGGGAAGCCCAGGGCCATGGGGCCCCAGGCCTGGTGGCTGTGCCACATGCTGGGCAAGGCTCCGACCCTGCCTCCCTAGGCATGGCTAACAGGGTTAGCTCTGGGCATCTGGTGCTTCATGTTTCTGCCCCTCTCGCATGCTGGGGGGAGGGGCACCCATGCCAGCCCCACACTTCACCAGCGGGCAAGGGGCTGCCTGGCCTAGCTCCCGTGTTCTGCAGCCCCCTGCACTCCCCGCCCCTCATCCCAGGCTTGGAGGGCTGGTCGGGCGGGTCCTGGTCCTTTCCCGGGCCTGCCCCCCCAAGGAGCGCTCTCTAACTCCAAAGGAGGCAGGGCCCATGGGGCGACTAGGGAGCCATTTTCAGGGGAACCCAGGAGTCCGGGGATCCCGTAAGGAGGAAGATGAGATCCAGCCGCTCCCCAGGCCTGGATGGCAAAGAGACTCCTGGCGTCTCTGTCCCACTGATGCCAGCTCGCGCCCCGCTGGCCCTGTGGGAGCCTGGCACCGCGCAGGCGGGGAGGCCGGGTCAGGGCTGGCCCAGCTGGCTGGGGAGAGGGTGAGAAAATCCGGCTGCCAAGAGCCAGGCGTTGGCGCAGCTCAGGCTCCCACGGGCTCCTGGCTCCTGTGAATGGGCCGGGTGCCCCTCTGCAGCTCCCCCTGGCACCGGCCCCGGGCGAGGAGGGCACCGGGACAGCGGGGGAGGGGAGGATGGGCAGGCTAGGGACACACAGACCAGGGAGTAACCTTCCTCTGGGAAAAGGAGGCGGGGAGCAGGATCTGGGGGGCACCCAGGTGGGTTGGGGGTGTGGGAGGATGGGCACTCCCCAGACGTGTTGGGGGTGTGGGGGGATGGGCAGCCCCCAGGGTGGTGCTGGGGCATGGACGCGCCCTGGCACTGGACCTATGGCCCAGGGACGCTAAGGGCCCCCCCCTGGTCTCCCCGGGGCTCGGTGGTTGCTGGGGCAGGTTCCAGTGACTGTTGGTTGTTGCTGGCGCCATCTGTCCCCACAGCTGAAGCTGGGTCAGAGCAGATTGCAATGGGGGAGGGGTGTCTGGGAGTCAGGACTCCTGGGTTCTACCCTCAGCTGGGGGAGCCAGGACGCCTGGGTTCTACCCTCAGCTGGGGGGGCTGGGAGCCAGGACGCCTGGGTTCTACCCTCAGCGGGGAGCTGGGAGCCAGGATGCCTGGGTTCTATTGCTCGGTGCTCTTGTTCCCATTACGGCCAGGCCCTGGGAAGGAGCAGCGGGGCTGCCTGACCCCTCGAGGCCCTCCCCTCCCCGCAGGACAGAGGGGCCCCTCTGCTACAGCCCAGCTGGCGTCTGGCCGGTTGCTGGGATGCTGGCGTGGCTTCAGGCACCTGCTTGGGCAGGCGGCCAGCGCCCACGAGCCCCCAGGGAGAGGCAGGGCTGCCTGGGCTGCCCAGGAACAGGGCCAGGGCAGCTCTGCATTCCAGGGAGCGACGCTGAAAGGGGCCGGCTCCACCTGCAGCGAAACCAGATCAGTCACCGCTCCGTGTAGTGTAGACATGGCCAGGACCCAGGAGTCCTGGCACCAGCGTCCCCTGCGCTAGCCACTAGACCCCACGGTCCTAGCCAGGCTAGAACCCAGGAGCCCCAAAGCGCCGTGTCCTCGGCGCAGAGGGCAGGCAGCAGGGCTGGGAGCCGGAGTCCCGGCTTGGCCACGGGGGAAGTGACATGGCTGTGGACGGCCTGGGCTAAGGCCCCGTCCGTGGGACGCCGGCTCAGACCGCGGGGGCCTTTGTCCGGGCGACAGACCTGGAGACCCAGAGCGCTGGAATCGGGGCATCAGGGAGCAGAGCCCAGGGCCGCGCTCGACTCCCGGTACTGCCCCAGGGCCCCGCGGGGTGCCAGGCCTGGCCCAGGGCCGTGGGGCCAGCACCGGGTTAGTGCAAATGGGCCCTGCCCCGAGGGGTTTACAGTCCTGCCCAAGGGGAACCCGGACCAGACTCCAGCCCAGCAGAGCCGCCGTGGGGCTGGGATCCGGGCAGTACCCTAGGGTCCGGCGGGCACCCTGGGGAGGGGCGTGGGCCCCTGGCCCCACAGCTCGCCCCGTGTCCAGCCAGACCCACCAGCCCTTCTCCGCCCGCAGCTGGAAGGAACCAAACCCGCATCCTGCCAGCGCCGGGGGCGGGGCGCCCCAACAGTGGCCCCTCCCTGCCGCTCTCCCAGGACCCGGGGGGGGGCTCGGCCCCCCGGCCCCCCCGGACCCGCCCCCAGCCACCCCTGCCCGGCCACGCGGGTTGCGGCGCCCGCGGCTGATGTCAGCCCGCAGCTGGGGCCGGACGGGGCCGGGGCCGGAGCGGAGCGGGCCGGGCTGGGATGCGCCGCTAGCCCCGGAGCGCGGGGCCCTTCCCGGCCAGCCCGGCCGGCGGTGAGTGCTGGGGGCCGGGCCGGAGCCGCCTGCGCTGCGGAGAACTTTGGGGAGCGGTCGGGTCCGGTCGGGTCGGGTCCGGTCCGGGGGGGGGTTAGCTCCCAGCTCGCACCGGGAGGCGGGACCCGGCCCTGGGGCCCCCG
>NW_020684765.1:0-5992 GCF_002925995.2 Terrapene triunguis
CAGATTGATTTCTCCTTGTTTTAAGATCCAAGGGGGTTTGGATCTGTATTCACCAGGAGTTGGTGAAAGGAGGGTGGGAGGAAGGAGGGGGGATGGTTAATTTCTCCTTGTTTTAAGATCCAAGGGGGTTTGGATCTGTGTTCACCAGGGAATTGGTGAAAGGTTTCTCAAGGCTTCCCAGGGAGGGAATTCTTGTGATGGTGGTAGCGGACCAAAGCTAAGCTGGTAGATAAGCTTAGAAGTTTTCATGCAGGCCCCTACATTTGTACCCTAAAGTTCAAAGTGGGGATACAGCCTTGACATGGTGGCACAGCGGTGGAGATCGTTTTAGACCCAAAAGCCAGTAAGAGATTTTTTTTTCCTTCTAGCTGCTTGGAGAGCAGAGCTGAAGGTAGATGCATATCTTATCTCTCCTTGCCTGAAGGCAGAGGTGTTAAGTTTTTTTTAACGAGGTCCTTTGTTAAGAGAAGGGTTCAAAGGGAGCAAACTTTGACTGACTGGTAAAGATAATTTACAAGTTGAATTGTTTTTTTTTTTTTCTTTTTACATCCTCGGAAGTAGCTAGTTAGAAAGTCTCTGTTAACTCAGCAGCAGCCAGAGCTAAGTACATCCCAGTTTCAGTCAACTGCAGAGGGGTGTGACCCAGCACACAGGAAAATGACTACCAAAGAAGAAAAAGCTAAAGAGGAGGCCCACAAGAGAGCTATGGAGCTGAAAGAAAAAGAGATGGAGCTGAGAGACAGAGAAGAGAAAGCCAAAGAGGGGGCCCACAAGAGAGAGATGGAGCTGAGAGACAGAGAAGAGAAAGCCAAAGAGGAGGCCCACAAGAGAGAGATGGAGCTGAAAGAAAGAGATGAAGCTGGAAAAAGCCAAAGAGGAGGCGAGAGAAAAAGAAAGGAAGCATGAACTGGAAGCAGCAAGGGCTAAGCAGGATGCATCAGACCATCCTAGCAACTCCTCTCCAGGTACCACTTCCCATCCCAGGAAATTCCCCACCTACAAGGCAGGCGATGATACTGAGGCCTTCTTAGAAAATTTTGAAAGGGCCTGCCTTGGATACAGCATCCCTCCACCCCAGTACATGGTAGATCTGAGACCGCAGCTCAGTGGACCCTTAGCAGAGGTGGCAGCTGAAATGCCTAAGGAACACATGAACAGTTATGAACTTTTTAAAAACAAGGCCAGAATCAGAATGGGGCTAACACCTGAGCATGCCCGTCGGCGGTTCAGAGCCCTAAGGTGGAAACCTGATGTGTCATTTACCCGACATGCCTACCACATTGGAAAAAATTGGGATGCTTGGATATCAGGAGCAAATGTTAAATCTACGGAAGAGTTGCCCTTCCTATTGCAAATGGAGCAGTTTTTAGAGGGTGTTCCTGAGGAAATAGAAAGGTACATCCTAGATGGGAAGCCCAAAACTGTAACCGAGGCGGGGGAGATTGGAGCCAAATGGGTGGAGGTGACAGAAAAGAAAAAAGCTAGTAGCAGTTGGAGCGAATATCAGAAGGGGCAAGCCGAAACAAAACCTTATCACCGGGGACAACCCAAGGCCCCACCCACATCCCAAGGGAAACCCCAGACGCCTTCTCACCCCACCCCACAAGTCTCCACCAACCAACATCGCCCCGGTGATACCTTAGCAGGGCGATGTTTTAAATGTAATGAACTGGGGCATATAAAGGCTCACTGCCCCAAGAACCCCAACCGATTACAGTTCATTACACCCCAGTCACACCAAAGATCCCCAGACCCAGATGCCTCTCTCATACCCTCGGAGCAAAGGGAAACCTTGAGAGTGGGTGGAAAGAAGGTTATCGCTTGGAGGGATACTGGGGCACAAGTGTCAACTATCCACCAATCCCTAGTGGACCCCAAACTCCTCAACCTGGAGGCTACAGTGACAATTCAACCCTTCGTGTCACAGTCTGTAACCTTGCCTACAGCCCAGCTGCATGTCCAGTACAAGGGCTGGGCAGGAATGTGGACTTTTGCAGTCTATGACAATTATCCCATCCCCATGCTGCTGGGGGAAGACTTGGCCAACCATGTGAAGCTAGCCAAGAGGGTGGGAATAGTCACCCGCAGCCAGGCTAAGCAAGCTTTCACCCCCATCCCTGTTCCTGAGCCGTCCACCAGAGCCCCGTCGGTGTTACCGGAGACCCAAACACAGGTGGTGGAACCGGATCCCCTGCCAACGACTGCAACAGACATAGTGGATCCAGTCCCAGAGACCCAGCCAAAGCCAGTCCCAGAACCGGAATTCGCAACGCAACCAGCACCAGAACCATTGCCAGCACTGAGTCCAGCGCTTGCAACCCCGTCTACAACTCCAATGCCAGAGGACACAAGCGAGCCTGAACTGGCGGGAGCAGCAGATAATCTTACCCAAGAGGCTCAGCCAGAGCCTGAGATACCACATAGTGCACCAGCGGACAGCGGTTCACAGTCAATGGAAAAAACCCCAGCCCCTACATCGCTTCCAGAGGGACCAAGCCCCAGTCCACAGTCCAAGGAGGAACTGATGTCTCCAGCATCAAGGGAACAGTTCCAGGCCGAGCAGGAAGCAGATGACAGCCTTCAGAAAGCTTGGGCGGCGGCGCGGAGCACCCCACCGCCTCTCAGCTCTTCTAACCGATCCCGGTTTGTTGTAGAACAAGGACTTTTATACAAGGAAACTCTTTCTGGTGGGCACCAGGAAGACTGGCATCCTCAAAGACAGTTGGTGGTTCCCACTAAGTATCGGGTAAAGCTCTTGAGCTTAGCCCATGATCATCCCAGTGGCCATTCTGGGGTGAACAGAACCAAAGACCGGTTGGGGAAGTCCTTCCACTGGGAGGGAATGGGCAAGGACGTTGCTAATTATGTCCGGTCTTGTGAGGTGTGCCAACGAGTGGGAAAGCCCCAAGACCAGGTTAAAGCCCCTCTCCAGCCACTACCCATAATTGAGGTCCCATTTCAGCGAGTAGCTGTGGATATTCTGGGTCCTTTCCCAAAGAAGACACCCAGAGGAAAGCAGTACGTACTGACTTTCATGGATTTTGCTACCCGATGGCCGGAAGCTGTACCCTTAAGCAACACCAAGACTAAAAGTGTGTGCCAGGCATTAGCAGACATTTTTGCCAGGGTAGGTTGGCCCTCCGACATCCTTACAGATTCGGGAACTAATTTCCTGGCAGGGAACATGAAAAACCTGTGGGAAGCTCACGGGGTGAATCACTTGGTTGCCACCCCTCATCACCATCAAACCAATGGTCTGGTGGAGAGGTTTAATGGAACTTTGGGGGCCATGATACGTAAATTCATAAATGAACACTCCAATGATTGGGACCTAGTGTTGCAGCAGTTGCTTTTTGCCTACAGGGCTGTACCACATCCCAGTTTAGGGTTTTCACCATTTGAACTTGTGTATGGCCACGAGGTTAAGGGGCCATTACCGTTGGTGAAGCAGCAATGGGAGGGGTTTACGCCTTCTCCAGGAACTAACATTCTAGACTTTGTAAGCAACCTACAAAACACCCTCCGACACTCTTTAGCCCTTGCTAAAGAAAACCTAAAGGATGCTCAGGAAGAGCAAAAGGCCTGGTATGATAAACATTCCAGAGAACGGTCCTTCAAAGTAGGAGACCAAGTCATGGTCTTAAAGGCGCTCCAGGCCCATAAAATGGAAGCGTCGTGGGAAGGACCATTCACGGTCCAGGAGCGCCTAGGAGCTGTTAACTATCTCATAGCCTCCCCCACCTCCAGCATAAAGCCTAAGGTATACCATGTTAATTCTTTTAAGCCCTTTTATTCCAGAGAATTAAACGTTTGCCAGTTTACAGCCCAGGAAACAGATGACGTGGAGTGGCCTGCAGGTGTCTACTACGAAGGAAAAAGGAATGGTGGCGTGGAAGAGGTGAACCTCTCCACGACCCTGGGGCGTCTGCAGCGACAGCAGATCAAGGAGCTGTGCACAAGCTTTGCACCGATTTTCTCAGCCACTCCAGGACGGACCGAACGGGCATACCACTCCATTGACACAGGTAATGCTCACCCAATTAGAACCCCACCCTACCGGGAGTCACCTCATGCCCAAACTGCTATACAAAGGGAGATCCAGGACATGCTACAGATGGGTATAATCCGCCCCTCTACCAGTGCATGGGCATCTGCAGTGGTTCTAGTTCCCAAACCAGATGGGGAAATACGCTTTTGCGTGGACTACCGTAAGCTAAATGCTGTAACTCGTCCTGACAACTATCCAATGCCACGCACAGATGAGCTATTGGAAAAATTGGGACATGCCCAATTCATCTCTACTTTAGACTTAACCAAAGGGTACTGGCAAGTACCACTAGATGAACCCGCTAAGGAAAGGTCAGCCTTCGTCACCCAGGCAGGGGTGTACGAATTCAATGTACTCCCTTTCGGGTTGCGAAATGCACCCGCCACCTTCCAAAGACTTGTAGATGGTCTCCTAGCGGGATTGGGAGAATCTGCAGTTGCCTACCTCGATGATGTGGCCATTTTTTCTGATTCATGGACAGAACACCTGGAGCACCTGGAAAAAGTCTTCGAGCGCATCCGACAGGCAGGACTAACTGTTAAGGCTAAAAAGTGTCAAATAGGCCAAAACAGAGTGACGTACCTGGGGCACCAGGTGGGTCAAGGAACTATAAATCCCCTACAGGCCAAAGTGGATGCTATCCAAAAGTGGCCGGTTCCAAAGTCAAAGAAACAGGTCCAATCCTTCTTAGGCTTGGCCGGATATTATAGGCGATTTGTACCACACTACAGCCAAATCGCCGCCCCGCTGACAGACCTAACCAGAAAGAAACAGCCAAATGCAGTTCAGTGGACTGATGAGTGTCAAAAGGCCTTTAACCAGCTTAAGGCAACACTCATGTCTGACCCTGTGCTAAGGGCCCCAGACTTTGACAAACCGTTCCTAGTAACCACAGATGCGTCCGAGCGAGGCGTGGGAGCAGTTTAATGCAGGAAGGACCGGATCAAGAATTCCCTCCTGTCGTATTTCTCAGCAAGAAACTGTCTGAGAGGGAAAGCCACTGGTCAATCAGCGAAAAGGAATGCTACGCCATTGTGTACGCGCTGGAAAAGCTACGCCCATATGTTTGGGGACGGCGTTTCCAACTACAAACAGACCATGCTGCGCTACAGTGGCTTCATACCGCCAAGGGAAATAACAAAAAACTTCTTCGATGGAGTTTAGCTCTCCAAGATTTTGATTTTGAAATACAACACATTTCGGGAGCTTCTAACAAAGTGGCTGATGCACTCTCCCGGGAAAGTTTCCCAGAGTTAACTGGTTAACAATTGTTCTTGGAATAAAACATATTGTTAGTTTTTATATAATCAGTAGTATGTCTAAAGGTACATGTGTCTTATTAACTCTGTTTTCTCCTAGAACTCCAGGAAGAAATCACAGCCAGTGTGGAACCGAACGTCCAACACTATCTGTGATTTGGGGGGCGTGTCATAACTATAAAGGGAAGGGTAACAGCTCTCTGTGTACAGAGACTCCAAATCCTTTTACCTGTAAAGGGTTAAGAGGCTCGGGTAACCTGGCTGACACCTGACCCGAAGGACCAATAAGGGGGCAAGATACTTTCAAATCTTGGGGGGGGGAAAGGCTTTTGTGTGTGCTCTTTGTTTTAAGGGGTGGTTCGCTCTTGGGACTGAGAGGGACCAGACATCAATCCAGGTTCTCCCCATCTTTCTAAACAAGTCTCTCCTATTTCAAACTAGTAAGTAAAAGACAGGCAAGGCGTCTTAGATTTACTTTGTTTTCTCAACTTGTAAATGTACCTTTTTACCAGAGTGTGTATCTTTGTTTGCTGTACTTTGAACCTAAGACAGAGGGGGGTCCTCTGAGCTCTTTAAGTTTGATTACCCTGTAAAGTTATTCTCCATACTGATTTTACAGAGATGATTTTTACCTTTTTCTTTAATTAAAAGCCTTCTTTTTTAAGAACCAGATTGATTTCTCCTT
>NW_020684766.1:0-2999 GCF_002925995.2 Terrapene triunguis
CGGAGCACCCCACCGCCTCTCAGCTCTTCTAACCGATCCCGGTTTGTTGTAGAACAAGGACTTTTATACAAGGAGACTCTTTCTGGTGGGCACCAGGAAGACTGGCATCCTCAAAGACAGTTGGTGGTTCCCACCAAGTATCGGGTAAAGCTCTTGAGCTTAGCCCATGATCATCCCAGTGGCCATTCTGGGGTGAACAGAACCAAAGACCGGTTGGGGAAGTCCTTCCACTGGGAGGGAATGGGCAAGGACGTTGCTAATTATGTCCGGTCTTGTGAGGTGTGCCAACGAGTGGGAAAGCCCCAAGACCAGGTTAAAGCCCCTCTCCAACCACTACCCATAATTGAGGTCCCATTTCAGCGAGTAGCTGTGGATATTCTGGGTCCATTCCCAAAGAAGACACCCAGAGGAAAGCAGTACGTACTGACTTTCATGGATTTTGCTACCCGATGGCCGGAAGCTGTACCCTTAAGCAACACCAAGGCTAAAAGTGTGTGCCAGGCATTAGCAGACATTTTTGCTAGGGTAGGGTGGCCCTCCGACATCCTTACAGATTCGGGAACTAATTTCCTTGCAGGGAAAATGAAAAACCTGTGGGAAGCTCATGGGGTGAATCACTTGGTTGCCACCCCTCATCACCATCAAACCAATGGTCTGGTGGAGAGGTTTAATGGAACTTTGGGGGCCATGATACGTAAATTCGTAAATGAACACTCCAATGATTGGGACCTAGTGTTGCAGCAGTTGCTTTTTGCCTACAGGGCTGTTCCACATCCCAGTTTAGGGTTTTCACCATTTGAACTTGTGTATGGCCGCGAGATTAAGGGGCCATTACAGTTGGTGAAGCAGCAATGGGAGGGGTTTACGCCTTCTCCAGGAACTAACATTCTAGACTTTGTAAGCAACCTACAAAACACCCTCCGACACTCTTTAGCCCTTGCTAAAGAAAACCTAAAGAATGCTCAGGAAGAGCAAAAGGCCTGGTATGATAAACATTCCAGAGAACGGTCCTTCAAAGTAGGAGACCAAGTCATGGTCTTAAAGGCGCTCCAGGCCCATAAAATGGAAGTGTCGTGGGAAGGACCATTCACGGTCCAGGAGCGCCTAGGAGCTGTTAACTATCTGATAGCCTCCCCCACCTCCAACATAAAGCCTAAGGTATACCATGTTAATTCTCTTAAGCCCTTTTATTCCAGAGAATTAAACATTTGCCAGTTTACAGCCCAGGAAACAGATGACGCGGAGTGGCCGGCAGGTGTCTACTACGAAGGAAAAAGGAATGGTGGCGTGGAAGAGGTGAACCTCTCCACAACCCTGGGACGTCTGCAGCGACAGCAAATCAAGGAGCTGTGCACAAGCTTTGCACCGATTTTCTCAGCCACTCCAGGACGGACCGAACGGGCATACCACTCCATTAACACAGGTAATGCTCACCCAATTAGAACCCCACCCTACCGGGAGTCACCTCATGCCCAAGCTGCTATACAAAGGGAGATCCAGGACATGCTACAGATGGGTATAATCCGCCCCTCTACCAGTGCATGGGCATCTCCAGTGGTTCTAGTTCCCAAACCAGATGGGGAAATACGCTTTTGCGTGGACTACCGTAAGCTAAATGCTGTAACTCGTCCTGACAACTATCCAATGCCACGCACAGATGAGCTATTGGAAAAATTGGGACATGCCCAATTCATCTCTACTTTAGACTTAACCAAAGGGTACTGGCAAGTACCACTAGATGAACCCGCTAAGGAAAGGTCAGCCTTCGTCACCCAAGCAGGGGTGTACGAATTCAATGTACTCCCTTTCGGGTTGCGAAATGCACCCGCCACCTTCCAAAGACTTGTAGATGGTCTCCTAGCGGGATTGGGAGAATCTGCAGTTGCCTACCTCGATGATGTGGCCATTTTTTCTGATTCATGGACAGAGCACCTGGAGCACCTGGGAAAAGTCTTCGAGCGCATCCGACAGGCAGGACTAACTGTTAAGGCTAAAAAGTGTCAAATAGGCCAAAACAGAGTGACGTACCTGGGGCACCAGGTGGGTCAAGGAACTATAAATCCCCTACAGGCCAAAGTGGATGCTATCCAAAAGTGGCCGGTTCCAAAGTCAAAGAAACAGGTCCAATCCTTCTTAGGCTTGGCCGGATATTATAGGCGATTTGTACCACACTACAGCCAAATCGCCGCCCCGCTGACAGACCTAACCAGAAAGAAACAGCCAAATGCAGTTCAGTGGACTGATAAGTGTCAAAAGGCCTTTAACCAGCTTAAGGCAACACTCATGTCTGACCCTGTGCTAAGGGCCCCAGACTTTGACAAACCGTTCCTAGTAACCACAGATGCGTCCGAGCGAGGCGTGGGAGCAGTTTTAATGCAGGAAGGACCGGATCAAGAATTCCATCCTGTCGTGTTTCTCAGCAAAAAACTGTCTGAGAGGGAAAGCCACTGGTCAATCAGCGAAAAAGAATGCTACGCCATTGTGTACGCGCTGGAAAAGCTACGCCCATATGTTTGGGGACGGCGTTTCCAACTACAAACAGACCATGCTGCGCTACAGTGGCTTCATACCGCCAAGGGAAATAACAAAAAACTTCTTCGATGGAGTTTAGCTCTCCAAGATTTTGATTTTGAAATACAACACATTTCGGGAGCTTCTAACAAAGTGGCTGATGCACTCTCCCGGGAAAGTTTCCCAGAGTTAACTGGTTAACAATTGTTCTTGGAATGAAACATATTGTTAGTTTTTATATAATCAGTAGTATGTCTAAAGGTACATGTGTCTTATTAACTCTGTTTTCTCCTAGAACTCCAGGAAGAAATCACAGCCAGTGTGGAACCGAACGTCCAACACTATCTGTGATTTGGGGGGCGTGTCATAACTATAAAGGGAAGGGTAACAGCTCTCTGTGTACAGAGACTCCAAATCCTTTTACCTGTAAAGGGTTAAGAAATAACTATAAAGGGAAGGGTAACAGCTCTCTGTGTACAGAGACTCCA
>NW_020684767.1:0-5760 GCF_002925995.2 Terrapene triunguis
ATTCACCACCAGATGTCAGGGTAGAGCTCATCCTGACTCTGCTTACATCCTCCCCCCAGCCGAGAATTTGTCGTCCCGACAAATCACACTCCCTATTATACCAACTCACTGGTTCCCTCCAAAGGGCCTCAGATAGCCCACTTTAGCTTCCACAAGCCTGTGTGCTAAACATATTGGTTCCTCACTAGTCACCCCAGGTGCATCATAAGTCAATCGTTTTACTGGTCTTATCACCCTGTCTCGTCTATTGAGACTCTCTGTTACTGTGGTAGAGTGGACAGCCTCTTGAACGACAGATGGGGAGGTTTCCTTTGAGGGCCCCTCGGCTACTGGCATAGGCTCCTGCAGTTCTAGTTCTAACAGTGGAGGGTCCAAGGTGCCCAGGACATCCTCCACCTGTATGTCTCCACTGTCCAATAACCTGTGTGTGTGTTATCACATGGGGGTCCCACCAGTGGCCCAGGGGTTTCAGGAATGGGCCTAAATACTTCTGCCATGGGGTTTAGGGCGGAAGAGGAGGAGCTCTCTTTTGATGCTGATCGAGACTGAAATCTTGTCTCCATCCCAGGATACACCATGGTTGTGTCTTCCTCCTCAGACTCACTCTCGCATGTGCTGCATAGGGGTAGGTTAGCTGCAGGGGGCTGGCTGTCCACGTTGGAGGGCAGCTTTGGTCCAGCACCTTCGTTCCGCCCGGTTGCCCTGTTGTGGCCCATCTCATACGGGGTGTCTACCAATTCCCCCACAGGGAGCAAAAGGTTTCTATGCACTGTCTTTGTCTGCCCTGGACCATCTTCAGGTTTGATCTTGTAGACCGGCAGGTCTCCCAGCTTTTCCATCACCAAGTAAGGTATTGCCTTCCATCTGTCAGCTATCTTGTGTTTGCCAGTAATACCCAAATTTCGCAGCAGGACTCTGTCCCCCGGCTGGAGTTCTTGCAGACGTACCCTAGCATCATATCGATGTTTGTTCCGGTCTGCATTCTTCCGAGCCGCAGATGTAGCTAAATGATAAGCATCCCGCAGCTTTTCTCTTAGTCGGGATACATATTGCTAATGAGTTTCATAGCTATCTCCATCCTCTGATACACCAAAGCACAGGTCTATGGGTAATCTTGGTTCTCGCCCAAACATTAAGAGATATGGGGTGACTCCTGTAGCATCATTCTTTGTGGCATTGTAGGCGTGTACCAGAAATGCGACATGTTGGCTCCAGGTTGCCTTCTGTTCTGGCCGCAAAGTCCCCAACATATCTAATAGGGTTCGGTTGAACCTCTCTGGCTGTGGATCACCTTGAGGGTGATAAGGCGTTGTCCTAGACTTTTTAATTCCCGCTATCCTCAGCACCTCCTTCAGAAGGTGACTCTCAAAGTCCCGCCCCTGATCCGAGTGTATCCGGGCTGGAAATCCATAAACTGAGAAATATTTCTCCCACAGTACTCGAGCAATAGTGGTGGCCCTCTGATCACGTGTGGGATATGCCTGGGCATATCGCGTATAATGGTCAGTCACTACTAGAATGTTCCCAATATTTCTCTTGTCTACTTCTAAAGACAAGAAATCAATGCATACCAGCTCCAGAGGTTTGTTGCTGGTGATGTTCTTCAGATATGCAGCCCTCGTGGGCAGAGTTTTCCTTTGAACACATCGAGCGCAGGTCTCACATTTCCTGCGAACATCTTCAGCCATCCGAGGCCAATAGAACCTACTACGAAGAAGTTCCAGGGTCCTCTCCATCCCTAAATGTCCAAAGTCATCATGCAGGGCCCTCATGGCCAGGGCTCTGTACTCTTTTGGCAGCACTAGCTGTGCTCGTTGCTTTTGTAAAGGGTCTGTGGTCACTCGGTGTAGCACTCCCTGAATCAGTTTCAGTTTGGTCCATTCTCTCAATAGTAGTTTACCCTCCGGGTTAGGTGGGACAACCACAGCTGGGCTTCGCCCCTCCCTTTTGGCAAGTAGTGTATCACGAATGTCAATATCTTGCAGCTGGGCTTCCTGCCAGTCCGCCGCATTGAGCATCGGCAAAGGAGATTGGTCCAACGCAATATAGTTCACTGAAGCAGAAGGCACGCATTCAGGGGGCAGGCCCAAAGCTTCTGCAGCACATCCATGAAGACTTTCATGGGACTCTGGCTCCCGGCGACTCACACTGCAAATAGCCCTCACTCCATCTGTGGGTATCACAGCAACTCCTGGTGCCTGTGGACGCCTGGACAATGCATCTGCATCTACATTGCTTCTCCCTGATCGGTATTGAATGCTGAAGTCATAGCTAGCCAAAGCGGCCACCCATCTTTGCCCTGTAGCATCCAGCTTAGCACTTGTTAACACATAGGTCAGTGGGTTGTTGTCTGTCCACACCTGGAACTGAGCACCATATAAGTAGTCCCGAAATTTCTCAGTGATGGCCCATTTCAAGGCCAAGAACTCCAGCTTGTGGGTGGGATAGCGAGTTTCACTATCAGACAGTCCTCGGCTGGCAAAGGCTACAGGTTTACGTTTTCCTTCCAGTTCCTGGTACAGTACTGCTCCCAGACCTTCCAAACTGGCATCAGTATGCAGGATAAATGGTTTGCTTGGGTCAGCAAAGACTAGGACTGGAGCATGAGTTAGGCAAGTAATGATTTCTCGAAAAGCCCTTTCACATCTCTCATCCCACCGTGGCCCAAATGGTTCGAAGGGGCCATAGTGTCTCTGCACAGGAGGCTTTGGGGACCTCCCCTTATTCTTGGTCTTAGATTTGTTCCTGCTGGACTGGTATCCCCTGGTAAGATCATTCAGAGGTTTTACAATCGTAGCATAGTTTTTCACAAATCTGCGGTAGTAGCCACTAAACCCAAGAAAGGTCTTGAGTTCTCTGTAGTTACTTGGACATGGCCATGTAGTGAGTGCTTCTATTTTATCGGGATCAGTACTCACACCCTCTTGGGACACGATGTGACCCACATACTTCACTGAGGTCCTGCAGAACTGGCATTTGTCAATTGAAAGCTTCAAACCATAATCCTCTAACCTATCAAGCACTTTAAGAAGTCTTTCTTCATGCTCCTCCAAGGTTCTTCCAAACACAATCAGGTCATCCAAATAAACTAACACTTGCAGTAAATTCATGTCTCCCACAACTTTCTCCATAAGACGTTGAAATGTGGCAGGTGCTCCAGAAATCCCTTGGGGCATGCGTTCAAACTGATAAAACCCTAATGGGCAGATGAAGGCTGTCTTCTCCTTATCTTCTTCACCCAGAGGGATCTGGTAGTATCCACTCCGAAGATCCAACACAGAGAACCACTGGCTTCCTAGCAAACAGTCTAAGGCATCTTGGACTCGGGGCATTGTGTACTGGTCAACCACAGTACGGCGGTTGAGGGTGCGGTAGTCAATACACATCCGGATTTTCCCATTCTTTTTACGGACCACCACAATGGGTGAGGCGTATGGGCTGCGGGACTCTGTAATGATGCCATTCGCAGCCAGCTCCTGAAGATGTTGTCGCACATCTTCCATCTCGGAGAGGGCAATCCTCCTAGATCTCTCCCTGAAGGGTCGAGAGTCATGTAGTCTGATGTTGTGCTCTACTCCTTTTGCACATCCCACATCCCACTCATGCAATGAGAACACCTTGGATCTTTCACAAAGTTTCCTCCTCAGGCGATCTTTCCACTCCTCAGACAACGGTGAATCTCCAAAGTCAAACTTTGCTGGGTCTATCACTGGAACTTCAGCTTCACACTGGGGTCTCACAATGGTTTCAGGCTCAAAGATGTCTGCAATTTTCTGCCCTGGTTTTACAAACACGTCACGGCGTGTTTCATTAGCAATCAGTATAGTCACCTCTTCCTGGGCTTCAGCAGGTAGGGTTATGACTCCACTGAGAACCAGCACTCCTTCTGGGAGCCCTCCCTCGGTCGGCTGCTCTACCATTGCTAATGTTCCCTTACTGTCTTTTAGGCAGGTACTCATGACAATCACTTCCTTTTCTGTCATTGCAGGAACCACTAAGGGGGTTGTGCCCATGTACTTCAGCGCCCCAATCGGTAGCTCAGATGTCTCCTTTTTAGCACCCTCAATCTTCCTATAGGCTTCAGCACAAAGCGTATGGATCATCAGGGTATTCAGGTACTGGTCCCCAGCCCGTCGTCTGCAGTAATCCGCGAGCACCTTGAAGAGACTGGAGTTGGTCCCTATCAGCACAGACACATCAGAGGTCCCTTTAGGGTCAGGGCATATTAATGCAGCTGTGTCCACCTCTTCTCTTACCCCAGCAACCTCCTCTGGGAATTCCAGGTGCACTATGACATATCCTTGGTAGGGGTATTCATCCATGCTGAGGCCACACAGACCAACGCCAGTCAGTGGCTGTATAGGCAGGTGCCTAAGCATCTGTTGGTAGAATGACTGAAATATAATAGTCACTTGAGATCCAGTGTCAAGCACGGCTTTACACTCCACCCCTTCAATCTTCACCATGACCTCTGCTCGAGGCCCTATCAGTCCTGCGGGGATCCCAGCTGGACGGTCGTTTCTGGGGGAATCTTCAACTCCTGCAGGCCTGGGTGGTCCCCGTCCCCGGACCCTCTGGCAGCTACTGGATCTCTCCCAACTGATCTTCAGCTTTCCATACACTAAGGAGGGGTTTTCTTCATTATGGCACTTGCCAGCACTGTGTCCGTCCTGACCACAGCGGTAGCAGAAGAATTGTCCTTTCCCCCTTCGCCCAGGTGGGATGGTGGCTCTAAATGCTGACTTCTCCATCGCCACAGTCAGAGGCGCCTTATTCCTGGAAGTCTTAGCTCGGTCAATGGTGCTTTGCAGTTCAGCTATCCGTTCTGTCAGGACCTGCATTTGTTGGGCAAGTTCCTCTGTGGTGCTCACCATCAGTACACTGGCCGTTTGCAGTGGTGTTGTGCCGGCTGGCTCCAATGTTTGGGCTTCCCAAAACTCGCTGGCAGCCTGCCTTTCTTCCTCTTCTCTGACCTCCTTTATCAGCTGGGAATAACTTGGGGGATGTTCCCGTCGTTCTCTTAGCTGGAGATGGAGTAGAATCGGGTTCTGATACTGAGCTCCTCTTACAATTTGAGCCAGTCTGGTCCGATCCATCTGTTCAGCAGTCACTGCTCCCCTCATGACAGCTCTCTGAAGCAGTCTCTCCAGCCTCTGTATATAGGCTGAAATCTTCTCGCCAATTTGCTGTCGGGAATTAAGGAACTTACAGTAACTGTCTTCAGGGCCCTCTACGCTCCCAAAGGTATGATCAAGGGCCTCTAGGCAGTCCTTCACACTGACCCCAGGGTCAATGAGCTTCAGGGTGCGAATCACATCTAATGCTGGGCCACTAAGGCTCTCTATTAGACATCTTCGCTTTTCTGCATCAGGTACGGCCCACTCCTGCAGCATTTCAGTGGTATGCTCCAACCAGGGTTCGAACTCCTCTACCCCAGAAAATAATCTTAACTCACGACAAGAGTTTAACATAGCCTGGGACAGCACAACCTTTTCCAATATTTGCCCCAGTGCTTTTGCCCAATCATTGGCTGAGGCTGCAGCCCCTGAGCTAGAGGCTGCAGGGCCGGGGCCCAACAAACCTGACATATTAGCCATTATACAAACAGTAATTTCCTCAAAATATAACCACAATTGTTTCCCAATGCAGTGGAACACTCAACAGGTGCTTGCGAGGGGTACTGACCCAGGGTATCCCGGACGAGCCCCCAAAAATGTAACCCTTCTGCCCATCTAAGTTGGCAGCAACAAGGGCCGGGTT
>NW_020684768.1:0-1997 GCF_002925995.2 Terrapene triunguis
GCCCCCCGCCTGCTACACCCCCTCACTGTACAGCTCCTCCTGCCTCCTACACCCCATCTCACTGCACAGCCCCCTCTACCCTTCCACAGCCCCCTTGTCTGCTACACCCCATCTCACTGCACAGCCCCCCTCTGCCCACTGCACACCTCATCCCGCTGAATTACCCCTTTCCACTGCACACCCCACCCCTGCACAGCAGATCTCCCAGCTATTGGCTAGGCAGCAGCAGCAGATTCCTGGGTGGAGCTTTTGTCTGCACATCATTCCCGGGAACCCCGACCCCTCCCTTCCCCCCTTCTCTGTCCCCCCCACAGCACTCTGCTTGCCTCACCTTCCCCCTCTGCCCTTCCACCCCTCCCTTCATTCGCTCCCTTTCTCTCCCCTTCCTTGTCCCCGCTCCCCTCCCCGCCAGCCCCTAGCACTGTCTGGGTCTCACCAGCCTGCACTGGGTGTGGGAGCTGGCTGAGGGCTTTCATCCTCCCAGGAAATTGAGCTGCTGGCAGAGCAGCAAAGCAAACAGCTTTTCTCTCTCCCAGCTGCCAGCATGTCTCTGCAGGGTTAGCCCTAACGGGAGCTGTGCCGCGGGGGAGCCGGGCACCCTGCCGCGCTGCTGGGGAGAACTTGACTCCTCAGGCCTCAGCCTGTCCTCTGGATGCCCCTCTGCCGGTCTAGGCCCTTCAGCAGCAGAACGCCACGGAGGAGGTGCAGAGAAAGAGCCAGGTGATGGAGGAGCTGAGTGAGGAAGGAGAATTGTTAGGCGCTAACTACACTGTGTAGGCTTGGCCGAAGGGCTGGGGGGAGGATGGCGACAAGCGGGTGACTGGCCCGGAGCAGAGGGCGGATGGAGGGCAGCCCGAGGGGCAGAGCCAGGAGGCCTGGGGTGGAGCACAGGAGAGGCGAATGGCTGCTGAATTCCAGGGCAGTTGCTGAATCTGGAATGTAGGGGAGCCCCAGCGGCGGGTACATTGAGTCATGGAGGCTGGGGCCAGCCCACAGGGCCCACTGGGATGGGCTAGGAACAAGGCTGGACAGTAGGGCATGGGCAGGGCCAGCCCTATCCCAGCCTGCTGCGGGATGGGGCCCAGCTCTGCAGCCTGTTGTCCACAGCACTCGGCCTTCCTGCCTGCTGTCCTGGCTCAGCATCACAGGGCAGGGCTGGAGCCTTGGACTGGGCAGGGAGCTGAATCTCACAGGTGGCCTCCCAGCGCTGGCCTGGGCGGTGGTGTGACGTTGTGCAGTCTATATGGTTTTATAAACATTTAATAAGTGAATATAATGTAACTGAGATATGCTTCATGCAAAAGGTCTCTTGTAAGGTATCATTACAAAGCTTATAATCTACTGAGTGTAATCATCCGATTTGTATAAATGTACCACTCTTGTATCTGAAACTAGAAATATGAAATATAACTCTGAGAGCCTATTGTAATTATGCAAAGTGTGAGCCATTAATGGTGGTTTGGAATCTTGATGACTCCCATTAACTAGGACCATTGTCCGCAAATGGCTGTGTTTTACCTGTAAGTCTTCCTGTATACCTGTGAGCTGGCAAGTGGGTAATGAAGTCTTGCAGTGACATGTGATCATGTCACCTGAACTGGAATCCATCTTTACCCTGGTGTCTTTCCATTGAGAAGGAGGGGGTGGGAACTCAGAGAGGGACAAAAGGATTCCCGCCTTATGCAAAAGTTATATAAGGGGGTGGAAGAGAGGAAAGAGCCATCATGAGGAATCCCCTCGCTACCACCTGAGCTGGGACAAGAGCTGTACCAGGGGAAAGAATTGTGCCCAGGCCTGGAAGATGTCCAGTCTGAGGAAAAAACTTACTGAAGCATCTCTGAGGATGAGATTATCTGTATTCGGTTTGATTAGACATAGATTTGCGCATTTTATTTTATTTTGCTTGGTGACTTACTTTGTTCTGTTACTACTTGGAACTACTTAAATCCTACTTTCTGTATTTAATAAAATCACTTTTTACTTATTAATTAACTCAG
>NW_020684769.1:0-2604 GCF_002925995.2 Terrapene triunguis
TCTGCTACCTTCATATCCTGGGGTTCAGGTACATCTCCTTGATTCTGCTGGGCAACAGCTGTGACCTGCATAAAGTCACATAGTTTAGTTAACTCTCCAAGACTCACTGATCTAAAGGTTTTTGTGTCACACACATTGAGAGTTAAGCATTTTATGTACACACTATAAAAAGACATGCAATTAATTTTTTGCACTGTACTCAGAGTTGACTAAATCCTTTAGAACCTAAGGGTGCTAATTTGTTTTTTGTAGGGTATTCATCTGCAAGTAAGATGAGGAGAGTATACCTTATGCTGCACAATGTTTAGCAATAATGAGAGATTCTCCGCTTTAAACTTGTACTGTAGTTATTTGCCATATTCAAAATCAAGCGATCCAAACTTAAAGCAAGTTATTGTATGCAGTATCCATTTTTTCCATCACATGGAAAAACAAGCCAGCATTAGAGTGCTTTTATTCATGGAGTTAAGTATGTACACTTTAGCCTTATTACTAGCAAAAAGTGGACGAATGTAATACCATTCTTCTCATTAATGTCAGTTAATCATTTTCAGTTTGCTTACTATCTTTCACTACTGTCAGGGTATAAAGACTGAGAATAATTTAACAGGATTGCTCCGTTTGGAAAACTAAAGATTTAAAAACATGCCCTCAAGGCCTGAAAATAAATCCCTAGATTCTTTTTCCATTTGAAGAGAGATTATACAGAGAAAAAGCATTGCTGTTTGCATGAATACAAAAGTGATCAGTTACAGATTGAACTGGTACTGGTAAGTTTCTAATGTAGCTGAAAATGGGTCTTTACAGATGTCACAGATGTCAAAACTTTGAAATAACTGTTTAACTTGCTACAGGTCCAGCAGAGGAGCTCGCAGCTATGAGAGTGATTGTATATTCCTTTCCATGGTGGATTTCGAATGCTTCTAAGGCCTGGTCTACACTAACACCCCAATTCGATCTAAGGTACGCAACTTCAGCTACGTGAATAACGTAGCTGAAGTCGACATACCTTAGTTTGAATTTACCGCGGTCCACACGCGGCAGGCAGGCTCCCCCGTCGACTCCGCGGTACTCCTCTCGCTGAGGTGGAGTACCGCAGTCGACGGCGAGCACTTCCTGGTTCGAATTATCGCGTCCAGACCAGACGCGATAAATCGAACCCGGAAGTTCGATTGCCAGCCGTCGAACTACCGCGGTAGTGTAGACATACCCTAAGAGTTCTACTCAAATCCTAATGGTTATGTTTTGCACCTGTGGTTCCTTTAGTCAGCTGTTTGCAGGGGAACACAAGTAATTTTGCTTTTGTGAGTTAATACATTTTAATGTGACTGGCTTGTGTCTGCATGTAGACTTTCATAAAAAGAGATGGGAAACTGCTATATCTTTACCAGATGTATAGGCAGTTCCCCTAATTAGGAAGAAGTGGAACTCTACCTGAGGTCTTAAGACTCTCACAATAACTGCTCTCAGCTGCTCATGCTGACGCCTGAACTTCCTCATTTGATCAAGACGAGCTTGCAGTTTCCTGTGAGCAGGATTGATACGCCACACCATCTTCAGATTCTCTTCTCTCTTTCTCTTCACAATGTCTCTCAGCAACACTTGTAGTTTCTCATATTCATCATCCCAAGTTTGGAAGACTTCAAAACATGCAACCATAACCTGAAAGTTTAAGAATGTAAACTTGTTTGACTCTCAAACGACATGCTCTCATATCTGCATTTAGTGTGTTACGTTAGCTATTACCGCATTTGACACCCTAGACCAGGGGTGGCCAACCTGTGGCTCCGGAGCCACATGTGGCTCTTCAGAAGTTAATATGCGGCCCTTGTATAGGCACTGACTCCGGGGCTGGAGCTACAGGTGCCAACTTTCCAATGTGCTGGGGGGTGCTCACTGCTCAACCCCTGGCTCTGCCACAGGCCCTGCCCCCACTCCACCCCTTCCCCTGAGCCTGGAGTGCCCTTGCTCCTCACCCCTCACCCCCCAGAGCCTCTTGCACGCCACGAAACCGCAGATCGGGCGGTGCGGGGAGGGAAGGGGAGGCACTGATTGGTGGGACTGCCAGTGGGCGGGAGGCGCTCGGAGCAGGGGGAGGGGGAGGGGCGCTGACGGTGGGCTGCTGACATATTATTGTGGCTCTTTGGCAATGTACATTGGTAAATTCTGGCTCCTTCTCAGGCTCAGGTTGGCCACCCCGCCCTACACGTACCTTTTCAAACTCTTCATAGGCAACATGCATCAGTTTTCTGGTTCCCAATACTTTAAGTAGCTGAGAACTCAGGTCTCTTGAAATGGCTTCCACTAGACGCAGTGCCCTTTGAATGGGGTACTTTGTATTTCTGATTTTTCTCAGATGGGTGAATATTGCCACAAGTGCCTGTCTTATTTTGTCCAGTTCAGTAGCAGACAACAAATCATTCAAAGGAAAGTCTTTCATCAGTGGATTGTAGTCATTTACAGTTTCCAGTGCCTGTTTTAGACCTAAAGACAATACAAAAGAGTTAAATTTAATTGACTTCATTGTGTCAATTCCATCTGGCCAGTTGAAAGGTCATATTTTTCACTTCATACAAGGTGAAGCTTTTTGATTGCGATGTTGAC
>NW_020684770.1:0-3647 GCF_002925995.2 Terrapene triunguis
AAACCTTCTGCTTTACTGGCTGGCTGAGAGTCATGGTGAATCGCAGGGAGCCGGGGGTGCAGGGCCCTGAGTCCCCCCATACTCCGTGACACCTTCCAACCCTGATATTCTATGATTCTATGATTCTATGCAGGGGTGCCATAACTATAAAGGGAAGGGTGGCAGCTCTCCTGTGTACTGTGCTATGGAATCCCTCCTGGCCAGAGACTCCAAATCCTTTTACCTGTAAAGGGTTAAGAAGCTCGGGTAACCTGGCTGACACCTGACCCGAAGGACCAATAAGGGGGCAAGATACTTTCAAATCTTGGGGGGGGGAAAGGCTTTGGTGTGTGTCCTTTGTTTAAGGGGTGGTTCGCTCTTGGGACTGAGAGGGACCAGACATCAATCCAGGTTCTCCCCATCTTTCTAAACAAGTCTCTCCTATTTCAAACTTGTAAGTAAAAAGACAGGCAAGGCGTCTTAGATTTACTTTGTTTTCTCAACTTGTAAATGTACCTTTTACTAGAGTGTTTATCTTTGTTTTGCTGTACTTTGAACCTAAGACAGAGGGGGGACCTCTGAGCTCTTTAAGTTTGATTACCCTGTAAAGTAGTTCCCATACTGATTTTACAGAGATGATTTTTACCTTTTTCTTTAATTAAAAGCCTTCTTTTTTAAGAACCAGATTGATTTCTCCTTGTTTTAAGATCCAAGGGGGTTTGGATCTGTGTTCACCAGGGAATTGGTGAAAGGGTTCTCAAGGCTTCCCAGGTAGGGGATTCTTGAGATGGTGGCAGCGGGACCAAAGCTAAGCTGGTAGTTAAGCTTAGAGGTTTTCATGCAGGCCCCTACATTTGTACCCTAAAGTTCAAAGTGGGGATACAGCCTTGACATGGTGACACAGCGGTGGAGATCGTTTTAGACCCAAAAGCCAGTAAGAGATTTTTTTTCCTTCTAGCTGCTTGGGAGCAGAGCTGAAGGTAGATGCATATCTTATCTCTCCTTGCCTGAAGGCAGAGGTGTTAAGTTTTTTTTTTAACGAGGGGCTTTGTTAAGAGAAGGGTTCAAAGGGAGCAAACTTTGACTGACTGGTAAAGATAATTTACAAGTTGAATTGTTTTTTTTTTCTTTTTACATCCTCGGAAGTAGCTAGTTAGAAAGTCTCTGTTAACTCAGCAGCAGCCAGAGCTAAGTACATCCCAGTTTCAGTCAACTGCAGAGGGGTGTGACCCAGCACAAGAAAACAGGAAAATGACTACCAAAGAAGAAAAAGCTAAAGAGGAGGCCCACAAGAGAGCTATGGAGCTGAAAGAAAAAGAGATAGAGCTGAGAGACAGAGAAGAGAAAGCCAAAGAGGGGGCCCACAAGAGAGAGATGGAGCTGAGAGACAGAGAAGAGAAAGCCAAAGAGGAGGCCCACAAGAGAGAGATGGAGCTGAAAGAAAAAGAGATGGAGCTGGAAAAAGCCAAAGAGGAGGCGAGAGAAAAAGAAAGGAAGTATGAACTGGAAGCAGCAAGGGCTAAGCAGTATGCATCAGACCATCCTAGCAACTCCTCTCCAGGTACCACTTCCCATCCCAGGAAATTCCCCACCTACAAGGCAGGCGATGATACTGAGGCCTTCTTAGAAAATTTTGAAAGGGCCTGCCTTGGATACAGCATCCCTCCACCCCAGTACATGGTAGAGCTGAGACCGCAGCTCAGTGGACCCTTAGCAGAGGTGGCGGCTGAAATGCCTAAGGAACACATGAACAGTTATGAACTTTTTAAAAACAAGGCCAGAATCAGAATGGGGCTAACACCTGAGCATGCCCGTCGGCGGTTCAGAGCCCTAAGGTGGAAACCTGATGTGTCATTTACCCGACATGCCTACCACATTGGAAAAAATTGGGATGCCTGGATATCAGGAGCCAATGTTAAATCTACGGAAGAGTTGCCCTTCCTATTGCAAATGGAGCAGTTTTTAGAGGGTGTTCCTGAGGAAATAGAAAGGTACATCCTAGATGGGAAGCCCAAAACTGTAACCGAGGCGGGGGAGATTGGAGCCAAATGGGTGGAGGTGACAGAAAAGAAAAAAGCTAGTAGCAGTTGGAGCGAATATCAGAAGGGGCAAGCCGAAACAAAACCTTATCACCGGGGACAACCCAAGGCCCCACCCACATCCCAAGGGAAACCCCAGACGCCTTCTCACCCCACCCCACCAGTCTCCACCAACCAACATCGCCCCGGTGATACCTTAGCAGGGCGATGTTTTAAATGTAATGAACTGGGACATATAAAGGCTCACTGCCCCAAGAACCCCAACCGATTACAGTTCATTACACCCAAATCACACCAAAGATCCCCAGACCCAGATGCCTCTCTCATACCCTCGGAGCGAAGGGAAACCTTGAGAGTGGGCGGAAAGAAGGTTATCGCTTGGAGGGATACTGGGGCACAAGTGTCAACTATCCACCAATCCCTAGTGGACCCCAAACTCATCAACCCGGAGGCTCCAGTGACAATTCAACCCTTCGTGTCACAGTCTGTAACCTTGCCTACAGCCCAGTTGCATGTCCAGTACAAGGGCTGGGCAGGAATGTGGACTTTTGCAGTCTATGACAATTATCCCATCCCCATGTTGCTGGGGGAAGACTTGGCCAACCATGTGAAGCTAGCCAAGAGGGTGGGAATAGTCCCCCGCAGCCAGGCTAAGCAAGCTTTCACCCCCATCCCTGTTCCTGAGCCGTCCACCAGGGCCCCGTCTGTGTTACCGGAGACCCAAACAAAGGTGGTGGAACCGGATCCCCTGCCAACGACTGCAACAGCCGTAGTGGACCCAATCCCAGAGACCCAGTCAAAGCCAGTCCCAGAACCGGAACTGGCAACGCAACCAGCACCAGAACCATTGCCAGCACTGAGTCCAGCGCTTGCAAACCCGTCTACAACTCCAATGCCAGAGGGCACCAGCGAGCCTGAACTGGCGGAAGCAGCAGATAACCCTACCCAAGAGGCTCAGCCAGAGACTGAAATACCACCTAGTGCACCAGCGGACAGCGGTTCACAGTCAATGGAAACAGCCCCAGCACCTGCATCGCTTCCAGAGGGACCAAGCCCCAGTCCACAGTCCAAGGAGGAACTGATGTCTCCAGCATCAAGGGAACAGTTCCAGGCCGAGCAGGAAGCAGATGACAGCCTTCAGAAAGCTTGAGCGGCGGCGCAGAGCACCCCACCGCCTCTCAGCTCTTCTAACCGATCCCGGTTTGTTGTAGAACAAGGACTTTTATACAAGGAGACTCTTTCTGGTGGGCACCAGGAAGACTGGCATCCTCAAAGACAGTTGGTGGTTCCCACTAAGTATCGGGTAAAGCTCTTGAGCTTAGCCCATGATCATCCCAGTGGCCATTCTGGGGTGAACAGAACCAAAGACCGGTTGGGGAAGTCCTTCCACTGGGAGGGAATGGGCAAGGACGTTGCTAATTATGTCCGGTCTTGTGAGGTGTGCCAACGAGTGGGAAAGCCCCAAGACCAGGTTAAAGCCCCTCTCCAGCCACTACCCATAATTGAGGTCCCATTTCAGCGAGTAGCTGTGGATATTCTGGGTCCTTTCCCAAAGAAGACACCCAGAGGAAAGCAGTACGTACTGACTTTCATGGATTTTGCTACCCGATGGCCGGAAGCTGTACCCTT
>NW_020684771.1:0-4563 GCF_002925995.2 Terrapene triunguis
TCTCTCCCAACTGATTTGGCTCATAATTGTCTTCAGCTTTGTGACACTGACCCTTTAAAAGCATGATGTGGGTGTGCGAGGGAGTGGATAAATAAATAATGGTTTGGACTTTATTCTGTTTGCACATAACAAATGTGACCAAGTTGTGATCACTTCTTCCTAAGCTACCCCAGTTAGTCATGTTGGGTCACAGGTGAGGGCAGCGTTTGTGCCTGGGGCTAGCTCCTGTTTTCCTAAGGGTTGTGGAAGGTAACCAGGGGAGTTGGGCCCAGTGGGAGGCAATCAGGGTTCATTTAGGATTTGGGATCCCCTTAAACTTGAGGCCCCTCCTCCCCCCCCCCACAGAGCTGGGCTGCTAGGGTGGAATTTCGTATGTGCACATGATGGGAGAAGGCAGGCAGTTAACAGGAGCATTGTGAAGAAGCTCTTCCCGGTAAGCACGTGCCGTACATCCCCCTAGATGTGCCCCCCCTAGGGATTCCCTTTAACTGGCAGCCCCGGGTGCTGTTCTCCAGGCTTCGCACCCATGGAGCCAAGCGCACACACCAGTGCTCATGGTACATAGCTGCACCCTGCATGCCCCCCCAAGCTGGCGGCTCCTCACTCAGGCAGGTCTCCCCCAGATTTGCCAGCTTTCTCAGTGAAGCCTCCCTGTGTTCTCAGGTCCCCCCAGCACTTACCCTAAAGTCACACGCTGGGGCTGACTCTAAACGGCTCAATTGTGTCCTCACCCGAAATTCTCTCCAGCTGATCACCCTGGGGGGGGGGTGTCCTCCCTGTGAATTCTGGGGTGCTCCCCAAACGAGCCCTCCCCTTGGGCTGAAACAAAAAGGGTGTTTCTCACAGCTCCTGGCCCCCTCCCTCCTGTCACCCAGGAGAGCCCCCCAGGGCTCTACAGTGATGCACACAGCACTGGAGCCTAGAGAGCAGCATCCTTCGTGTGCCCCCCAAGCTCAGCCAAAACCCTCCCCACAGGTGCTCCCCGACTCCTCCTTGTTCACTTTAATGTGTCCCCCAGGGATCTCCCAGGCTCCTCCCCCTGAACTGCCTCCCCCAGGGCTAGAGAGAGCCCTGCTCATCCTAGAGCACATGCCAGCTGCTCCCTGCAGCGCCCCGTGCCCCGGTGCCGGCTGTAACTCGTTCCACGGGTGTGTCTCCTAACCCGCCCCCCGGGACTCACGCTAGCTCTGCTGTTCATCACGCCCCAGCACTATAGTGTCCACACACCTCCCTGTGATTACCTGTCCCCCTCCCACAGCCAGCAGGGCTGCTACCCCTTTGTACAGACGGAACCTGGGTCAGAGACGAAGGGCCCTGCCCAATGTCACACAGGGAGTCTGGCAGCCGGGGACTGGAACCCACCTCTCCCAAGGCCTAGGTTAGTGCCCTGGCCATCTGCCCCCTCTGTGCGTATCCTAGACACAGCTCCTCCACATCCCCCTAAGCAGCACCTGAGGGCTCCTCACTGCACTACAGATGCCAGTCTAACAGACACCCCCAGCCCTGTAGGGGAGCTGTGCCCTTTGCCCTCCAGCTCCCACCCCACAGCGACAAATGAGGCTTCCCCCCGGCCTTGCACTTCCGCAGTGTTGCCAATTCTCATAATAATTATTGTTTTCCATAAAGCCCCAACTCCTGGAGTCTGTAGGTCTGTGATGATTTCAGCCTTTGTTCTTAAAGAAAAAGTAAGTTTCTAGCCCCTGTGGCCATGGAGAAAGCTTCAAAATGGGACCCCAGGGCACCCCAAAGGCTCAAAAAGCAGAAGGCAATAGAGCCCCACATCTAGTACTTTATAGGATCTCATGATTTTAAAGCCCATCTCCCGATTGGTGCACATTTGGGGTTGGCAGTACTGCCCTTACTACCAGTTTTCTAGCTGGTCCTGCCCTGCCCCAGCCAGAGCTGTCTCCTTTATAGCAGCAGGAGCTCGGGGGTTGGCCCGGGCTGCCCTGCCCAGCCCTCCCCTTCCTGCACGGGACACGTGGTGACAGACGCCGGCCCCTGCAGTCCCCTGCCCGGTGCTTCCAGGACTCTGTCCAGGCCTGGCCGGAGTGCTCTGCTTGTGCCATGCAGCCTCGGGGGTCTGGCTTGTTCGCACGGCACATGGGAGCCACCTTACAGCTGAGAATGGGGGCCCCCCACTGAAATCCTCTCCCTGGTGTGGGGGGGGGAAATGCACCCGATCCCTGCTCCCCCATCACATTCCCACTCCCCCACCCCTGGGCGCTCTTCCCCCACACAGCACCAGGGGCGGGTTTATAGGAGATTGTCCTTATGCAGAGTGGGTGGAGGGGCATGAATGATCCACCAGTGCTTGGACAGCATGGAAAGTATTCCAGGCATGCCCTGCACCCTGTCCTGCCAGCCATGTAGCCGGACCCTCATGCTGATGTGGATGATGGGGGCAGCAGCCCCGTGGCCAGGGCGGGCATGGCAGGGAAGATCTCTGTTGTTACGGATTCTCCCCAGCACACTGCATTGTGGGGAGGCCTGACAGGGCTGCTGCAACCATCCCGGGTTCTCCAAACTCTGGGGACTTTGCACTTGCTGCCTGCAGTAGAGCCTGAGCCCTGCCAGGGGTCCCAAAATATCCCTGCTCTGGGGGAGGAAGAGGCTGGCCAGCGGGCAAGGGCATCTTGCACCCCCTGCAAACTGCAGCTAGGCAGGACTGAGGCTGTTGGGGAGGGAACAGGTGAGACTCCAGCCAATGCACCTCCCTCCGCTCACCAAAGGAGCCCAAAGTGCTGATCCCAGACACCCGGATAACATCAACGGTGCCAGACGCCTCTTTCCAGGCCAGACCCCCTCCCCAGAGAGGATCTAGCCTAGCCCAGTGGCCTGTCCGTTTGCGTCCCTGCAGCCCTGGCTGGAGCTTTGGGATGATTTAGTTGGGATTGGTCCTGCTTTGAGCAGGGGGTTGGACTAGATACCTCCTGAGGTCCCTTCCAACCCTGAGATTCTGTGATTCTATGACTCTGCCCCTGGGGCCGGCAGCCTGGAAATCCCAACACGCAGAACATGGCAGCTTGACAACAGCAGGCCAGCAGCACTCGCTGCCTCTTCCAGCTCCCTCCCTGTGCGTCTGGGCCAGCATCAGGCCCCTAAAACCCCAGGGACGGATTCCACAGCCTCAAGCGGAAGCCTGTTCCAGAGCTGAACTGCCCTGAGAGTTAGAAAGCTTTTCCCAATATCTAACCTACATCTCCCTTGCTACAGATTAAGCCCATTGCTTCTGTCCTACCTTCAGTGGACATGGAGAACAACTGATCACTGTCCTCTTTATAAGAACATAAAATCGGCCAGACTGGGTCAAACCAAAGGTCCACCTAGCCCAGCATCCTGTCTTCCGACAGTGCCAATGCCAGGTGCTTCATAGGAAACGAACAGAACAGGGAATCAAGTGATCCACCCACTGTCGTCCAGTCCTAGCATCTGGCAATCAGAGACTCAGGGACACGCGGAGAATGAAGTTGAGGGGCCTCATTGGCCTGGAGCGGCGAACCGCGGCCAGTGGGAGCCGCGATCGGCCGAACCTGCGGACGCGGCAGGTAAACAAACCAGCCCAGCCTGCCAGGGTGCTTACCCTGGAGGGCCGCGTGCCAAAGGTTGCCGATCCCTGCTCTATCATATCCTCACTTAGTCATCCCTTTTCCAAGCTGAACCGTCCCAATCTTTTTTCTCTCTCCTCATAATGAAGCTGTTTCAGGTCCCAATTATTTTTGTTGCCCTTTTCTGTACCTTTTCGAATTCTAATATATCTTTTCTGTGATGGGATGACTAGAACTGCACGCACTATTCAAGATATGGGCTTATCATGGATTTATCTAATGGCATTATAATATTTTCTGTCTTATTATCCATTCCTTTCCTAATGACTTTGTTAGCTTTTTTGACTGCTACTGCACATCGAGCAGATGTTTTCAGAGAACTATCCACAATGACTCCAAGATCTTTCTTGAGTGGTAACAGCTAATTTAGACCCCATCATTTCATATGGATAGTTGGGATTATGTTTTCCCATGTGCATTACTTTGCATCTATCAACAATGAATTTCATCTGCCATTTTCTTGCCCAGTCACCCAGTTTTGTAAGATCCCTTTGTAACGCTTCGCAGTCTGCTTTGGACTTAACTATCCTGAGTAATTTTTGTATCGTCTGCACATTTTGCCAAACCAACTGATTTTAGACCAAGTCTCTAATTTGTCAAGGTTGTTTTGAATTTTAATTCTGTCCTCCAAAGTGCTTGCAACCCCTCCCAGCCTGGTGTCATTACACATTTTCTGAGCAGACTCTCCATGCCATTATCCAAGTCATTCATGAAAATACTGACTAGTACCAGCCCCAGGACTGACCCCCTGGGAGCCCACCAGTTTGACGGCACACCATTGATAACTGCACCCACCTTATAGTAATTTCCTTTAAACCACATTTTCCTACTTTACTTATGAGAATGTCACATGGGACTGCATCAAAAGCCCTATTACAATCAAGACACTGGGGAAGCTGGAGATGGGAGGTAACAGCACTGCCACTCACCACTAGCGCCTCCTTGCAGCTCGGTC
>NW_020684772.1:0-3819 GCF_002925995.2 Terrapene triunguis
GGAGGAGCACAGGCAGCCTCATTCCTTGCCCCTTCATTTACACTGGTGTGCATCAGGAGTAATTCTCCTCAAAATCTCTACCGGTCCAAGTTGGTCCCCTTTCCGCGGATCATGCATTCCTTCTCTCTGATTCCACTCCGGTAAACCTTTTGGGTCGGGATCTGTTATGTAAACTTGGCTGTACCATCTATTGTTCCCCAGATGGTGTCTACTTATAAATACCCCAGTCCTCTCTGAGCCATTCTGTGGCCTCCCTGCTGTCTGAAACTTCCCTTTCCACTCCAGTTCCCTGTTACCCATTGATCCCGTCCCTTGAACACCTAATTTTGCAGGTCCCATCTTTTCTGTGGCCAACCCACCCATCTGAAGTGGGCCGCTTAAATACTGACCCCGTCTGCATTATTGTTGACTCCTCTAAACCCCTGTCTCACCTGTCTCAATACCCTTTAAACCCCAAAGCAGAGGCTGGCATTGCTCGGGTCATGACCGCCCTGTGGGAACAAGGCATTATTGTCCCCTACTCCAGCCCCTGTAACACCCCTATCCTCCCAGTTTGATGGTAAATCGTGGCCGTTTGTTCAGGATCTTCGAGCCATTAACCGCATTGTTATACCCGCCTTTCCTGTTGTCCCTAACCCAGCAACAATTCTGGCTTCTATCCTACCAGGTGCAACTCATTTTACTGTTGTTGATTTGTGCTCTGCTTTCTTTTCTGTCCCGGTTCACCCTGACTCCCAGTATCTTTTTGCCTTTTCTTACAAGGGGCAACAGTACACATGGACCACGCTCCCTCAGGGGTATACTGAAAGCCCATCTTACTTTTCCCAAGCATTAGCCCGAGACCTTGCTGACCTTGTTTTTCCGTCCAGGTCCACACTAGTCCAATATGTAGATGATCTACTCCTCTGTTCTCCTTCGTTGTCTGCCTCAGAAACTGATTCTTTAGTGCTCCTTACTGCCCTAGCAAAGAAGGGTCACAAGACTTCTCACTCTAAGCTACAGCTCTGTCAGGCCTCCGTCACATACCTTGGCTTTCTCCTCTCCCAGGGTTCCCGTACACTTTCTCCCGCCCGCGTCCAAGCTATCCTCAGTTTTCCCTGACCCCGCTCCCCACGCCAGGGCCGAAAGTTTTTGGGCATGGTTGGATTTTGCAGGCAATGGATTCCCCAATATGCCTCCCTTGCAAAACCTCTCCAGGACCTCACTCGAGTCTCTGTGCCTGACCCCATGCCGTGGCCCCCTGAGGCCAACACAGCCTTTGTTTCCCTCAGACAGCGTTTGGCTTCTGCCCCCGCCTTAGGGCTGCCTGACTATTCTAAGCCCTTTACCCTTTTCTGCCACGAACAATCTGGGTGTGCAATGGGAGTCCTCACTCAGATGCACGGAGACAAAAACCACCCAGTGACTTATTTCTCTGACACTTTGGACCCTGTTGCCCAAGGCTTATCCCCCTGCCTGCGTGCTGTGGCTGCCGCAGCGTGCCTAGTCAAAATGTCCGAATCCCTTGTCCTCCGCTCTCCTCTTACCCTCATGGTCCCTCGCTCTGTGGAAACCCTCCTGCTACAACGTAACACAGGCCACCTCTCCTCCGCCCGCCTTACCAGGTATGAACTTTTACTGCTGTCGGCTTCGTATATCACCATAAAGCGTGGTTCTCAGTTAAACCCTGCCACTCTCCTTCCTTTGTCTGATGACGGTGATCCCCACGACTGCCTTGCAACTGTCTCTGCTTTTACCATTCCGCGCCCTGACCTTTCTGATGTCCCTCTCCCTAACTCTGACCTTGTTTTGTTTACTGATGGTTCCTGTTTTCGAGACAACCAAGGTCATCTCCTTGCAGGATATGCTGTAGTGTCACTCTCTGAAACTCTAGAAGCTGCACCTTTACTTTCTGTAACCTCAGCGCAAGTTGCTGAATTAGTTGCCCTCACCCGTGCCTGCTTTTTGGTGGAGGGACGCTCCGCCACCATTTATGCTGACTCCCGCTATGCTTTTGGGGTTGTATATGACTTTGGCACCCTCTGGCAAGCTCGGGGTTTCCTTACCTCCGCCAGTACCCCTATCAAAAATGGCCCCTACATCGCTGCTCTCCTGTATGCAGTTTTACTTCCGTCTGCCCTAGCTATTGTTAAATGCCTTGGCCACTCGATGGCGGATACTGATGTTGCTAAGGGTAACGCATTTGCTGACACCTCTGCTAAACATGCTGCTGCCATAGAACCTTCCCCAGATGCGTTTCTAGGTTCCCTTTCTGTTTCTATACCACCGCCGTCCCTCACTAACCTCACCCTGCTCCAAGACTCTGACCCAGAAGCCGAAAAGGACTCCTGGGTTGCCCAGGGTTGCTCTCTACATCCTGATTCCCTTTGGCGTTCGCCTGCTGGCGCCTTTGTGGCCCCCTTTTCACTCTACCCGTCACTGGCCGCCCTGCTACACGGTGTTTCGCATGTCAGAAAGGAGGGGATGGTCTGTGCTGTAACTAAGGCAGGATGGTGGGCCCCCCATTTCAGCTCTTTTGCAGCCCGCCACTGTGCCACCTGTACCACTTGCCAAAGCCACAATATTGGTAAACCTGTAAAAGTGGCTCAGGGGTTACGGGGCCTGCCCCAAGCACCATTCTTTCATTGGCAACTTGATTTTGTACAAATGCCTAAGTGTCAACAATATGAATTTATTTTGGTTATGGTATGTTTATTTTCTGGTTGGATCCAAGCCTTTCCTTGTCGAAAGGCTGACTCACTGTCTGTTACCAAATGTTTATTAAATCATTTTATGCCTGCCAAGGGAATTCCTGCCACTCTGTCCAGTGATCGGGGTACACATTTTACCGGACAACTTGTTCAACACCTGGATTGTGTGTTACATATCACACACCTGTTGCACTGTCCCTACCACCCACAGAGCGCAGGTGCAGTTGAAAGACAAAATGGTGTACTCAAGAATAAGCTTGCTAAACTTTGTGACTCTACAGGGTTAAGCTGGCCAGCGGCTTTACCACTGGCCCTTATGGAAATGCGATCCACTCCATCCCAAAGGCATAAATTGTGTCCCTTTGAAATTGTGATGGGACGCCCTATGCGAGCTGTGGCTACCATTACTCCAGTCCCAGACTTGAACTTGACGCACAGTACGCTCCTTCAATATTGCAAGGGATTAATGCAAGCCGTAAGTCACTTCCATTCACAGGTTTGAGCCTCCTGGCCAACGGAACCCACCTCTGATGCTTGCCACAACCTCGAGCCAGGTGATTGGGTCTACGTACGGCACTATCATCGAAAACAGGCCTTGGAGCCCCGGTGGAAGGGTCCTCATCAGGTACCGCTTACTACCCAGACGGCTGTTAAACTATCTGGCATCGCAGCGTGGATACATACTTCGCAGTGTAAGAAGGCACCATCCCCAGCGAACCAATCATCACCTCAGAACCACGCAGAGTCAATTTTGACTCCAGAAGAAGACGTAGAGGAATAGCCTGCAATACCTTACAGTCTACACTCTCGTAAGGGTTGCCAGAAGCAGACGATGACCTAAAGCAAGGCGCAAGAAGAAGCAGTAGCGAGCCTAGCGCCTGCTCCCTGGTGGATGTAAAACCATGACTGCGGATCCCTCAGTTGAGGTTGTCAGAACCAGCAGGGCCTTGCCTCCAACATGCGCCTCTGGTGGTGCCTGTTCCTTGGCTGCTGGTGTCTTAAGGTCTGGGGAGTCCACAATGACAATTCTTTTATCCAGCAGCAAATGTGGATAGCCCAGACCCTTAATATTTCTAATTGCTGGGTCTGCAGCCACATCCCAGCCCACTCTCAAGCTGGTGTTCCTGTC
>NW_020684773.1:0-6674 GCF_002925995.2 Terrapene triunguis
AGAGGCTAAGGTGAACAAGTTTTCTCCCTCCTCCTTATGACACCCTTTTAGATACCTGCCTGAGGGGCACTGCTATCATGTCCCCTCTCAGTCTTCTCTTTTCCAAACTAAACAAACCCAATTCTTTCAGCATGTCACAGGCACTGTCACCGTGCCAGTCAGGTGGTCAGTAGGATATTCTGTGACAAAGGGTGGGAGAATGAGAAAAGCCCTTTTCCCTACAGCTGTGACGGGGTTACCACAGGTCAATTAGGGACCTGTGAGTCCATTTAAGGGCTGCCTGGGACCTTTAAAAACTCCTACTCTGATGAGGAGGGGGAGAGACAAGCTGCTGCAGGGAGACAAGCTTTGGTGGGGGGAGGAAGAGGCTGCTCTCCTCCCTATAGGGGAAACAACCGGTGCTGAGTGCCTGTTTAGGGGAAGGACTGACACCTGGGGCCAACAACAGGCCAACACCCATCCCCACTGAGGGGGCAGGAAAGGTATCCCCCTTTGGTCTGTGCGTGTAAATTGGTTTCTCTTTGTTTGGGGGAGGAGCACTCCTTGGGCCTGCCCCGAGTACCCCAGAGGAAGAGACAAACACTGTCTGGAGTGGGGCCCCAGCACGCTGGAGGGGGAGTCCAGCACGCCGGAGGGGGGCCCCAGCATGCCGGAGGGGGAGCCCAGCACCGTGGAGGGGGAGCCCAGCACGCCGGAGGGGTGATGTGCCACAAGTCCTATTGCGAAACTCTCATTAGTCCAGCCGGGAATTTCTACCTAGAGATTCTATGGGGCTGTTGGAGTCACTGAAGATATTGGATTCTCTGCTTTCCTTCACACCCAGCGCCACATCCCCACCAGCACGACCTGTTCTGTCATTCCCACGGATTCTGTACCCCGGTATTACCGTGTTCCACTGATTATCATCAGCCCACCACATTCTGGTGATGCCTGGTGTACTGATCTCTTCAGTCAGTACCCAATTTAGTACTTAGACTTCTTGCATTTCTATACAAGCCCTTATACACGCTGTCAATATTTAGCTGTCTGCCTTCAGGTGCTGTAGCTGAAGGGGACTCTTTCCTTTGACTGGTTCTCTTCAGTTCCTACCTGTGCTTTAGCAACTTCTATCCTCTCCTCGATAGAGTATCCCCTGAATAAATCCTCCCCTAAGGGATGTGTCTGTCCGAGCCATGTGCTCTCCTGCACCTGTCGGCTTTCCCCCAGCCTTTAGTTTAAAAACACTTCTGCGACCTTCTTAATTTTACATGCCAGCAATCTGGTTCTGTTTTGATTTAGGTGGAGCCCATCCTTCCTGTATAGGTTCCTCCTTCCCCAAAAGGTTCCCCCAGTTCCTAATAACCTAAACCCCTCCTCCCTACACCTTCAACCCTTCCACGCATTGAGACCCTGCTGTTCTGCCTGTCTAACTGGCCCTGCGTGTGGAACTGGAAGCTTTCAAAGGCAGTCCTGGACATTAATGTCTTACCTAGCAGCCTAAATTTGGCCTCCAGGACCTCTCTGCATTGGTACCTACATGCACCACGACCAGCGGTTCCTCCCCAGCTCTGCACATAAGCCTGTCTGGAGTCTCGAGAGATCTGCAACCTTCACACCCAGCAGGCAAATCTCTATTCTTTGATGATAAAGTTATGCTTGTTCTCACTATAAATATACCTCAGTGCTGTGGTGTGAAGCAAAGTGCTCATTTGCAACTGAATCTCTCAAGCTGGTGTGTGCAACCCCTTTGGGAACCGCCAGCCTGGCAGTTCTGAGAGTGCTCGGTGGAGAAGGAGCTGAGCACCAGAGGGAACGCTTCAAGGACTCGGGGGTTGGCGTGTGCCTGGTGCTGCCTGTACAGAGAGAAGGAGGCCTGGAGGGCAGGGCTTGTGCTGCCAGAGGCTGGTGGTTTCAGGGAGCTGGTCCATAGCAGGCCCAGATGAGGCCGATTCATGCAAAGGGCAGGTGGGGGTGAGGTTTCTCCCAACCCTGGGTACCCCCGGGAAGCGTCCAAGCACTCCCAGCCCCTTGGTTGTCTCCTCCCTGAGATCTCTTCTCAGACCTCAGTGGCAACTACAACCCACTGGCAAAGCATGTGTTGTATCCCTTGCTCATGGGCCACAGGAGATAAGCACCTACTGCTGCTGCTGGCTAATGGGGGTGGCAGAGGTGTGTGTTATGGTGCTGAAGGTTCTGGTTTCAAACCCTGCTGGTGACCTCTAGGAGGTTCATTATGCAAATCTCTCTGAATTTCTCTCTCGTCCAGCTCTGTGGTTTAATGCCGCCCTGTGTTTGGGGACAGCGTGTATGAAGGGCGCTACACAGGACAAAGCTGTCTTGCATTTTATGGCAAAGATCCTGTTCTTACAACTTACTAAATTACACATAATGGACCTCAAAGTAATTACTGTGTGACCTGTGTGACCTTTGGTTTAGCAGACAGATCTAATCCCACATTTCATCCGATAATGATACGGGCTCACCCTGTCATTACCCAGCCACTACCTCGACAGCAGACAAGCGCTCACTTCCCAAACCCACTCAGCGCAGGGACACCAAGGCTCCTGCTGCCCGCCACTCCCCTCGCCAGGGCTCCTCGGGCAGCATGGGCAGAATGCAGGCCCTTCCACGTCAAACTTTGGCCCCTCCAGCTCAAGGCACATCGTTACCACGGCGGTAGCAGTAGTAGGGCTTTTATCTTCTGCGAGGGCCGCCACTACAGGGAACAGTCCCATCGGCTTGAGCGGGTCTGGCATTTCACCAGGACAGGACAGTGACGTGCACACACACTGCAGATGCACACCCCGTGCGTGCACACACTTCACACGGGCATGCACGCAGCATATGCGTTTTCATACAAAGGCACATGCACCACAAAGGTGCACCCACACGCACCCCGTGCAGGTACACGCACCCCGTGCAGGTGCACGCATGCAGACTCACACACGCTCCCCAGGCATGTACATACACACGTCTCGCACATGCTAGGACATGCTGGGCCAGGACGAGTGGGCGGCTGAGTATGGTGCGGCAGCAGGGTGAGCTCCTAGACTACCCAGGAGGCTGGGCCCTGCCCAAGGGAGGTGGCCCCAGCCGCAGCGATCCTGTATGCCTGGCATTCAGCCTCGGCCAGCCCATCACACGGGACCGGGGGCCTTGGGGAAGCGCCAGTGCCAGCTCCTCCCCATGCTAGCCCCCGTGAAAGGGCTTCAGAGGCCCCCTCTCCCTCCTCAGCCAGGGTGTGCTGTGATGGCTGCAGGTGTCCGAGCTGGCGGGCTGAGTGCTAGGTCTCCAAATGTCACTGAAAACGGGGAGTCACCACTGAGCGGACGTGTTCCCAAGGGGGTCTCCGGGAGCGGGGCCTGGCCCTGTGCTAGTTAACAGCGGTGTTGCTAACAGGGAAGAAAACATCAACTCAGCCCTGATCAAGTTTGCGGATGACAAACATTTTGGGGGTGGTAGAGAATGAAGAGGCCAAGTCATTGACGGAGAGCGAGCTGGGGCGCTTGGGAAGTGGGGCGCAAGCAAACAGTGTGCGTTTTAACACCGCTAACAGTATCCATCTGGGCCCAAAGAGTGCAGGCCGCACGTACGGGGGGGGACTCTCACCTGGGAAGCAGCGACTCTGAGAGGGGTCTGGTGGCCAATCAGCTGAGCAGGCGCTCCCAGGGCGAGGCTGTGGCCAGAGGGGCTAATGCCGTCCTGGGGTGCGTGAACAGGGGAATCTGGAGGAGGAGCAGAGGGGTTATTTTACCCTGTACTCAGCACGGGTGCGACCGCTGCTGGGATCCTGTGCCCGGTTCTGGTGTCACAACCCAAGAAGGAGGCTGATGAATTGGAGAGGGGTCAGAGAAGAGCCACGAGAAAGATTAAAGGATTCGAAAACCTGCTTTCTAGGGACGGATTTAAGGAGCTCAGTCTGTTCCATGTAACACAGAGGAGGCTCAGGGGGTGAATTGATCACAGTCTGTCAGGACCTACATGGGGACAAGTAGTTGTTCACGGGCTCTTCAGCCTAGCAGAGAAAGCTCTAACCCGGCCAGTGGCTGGAACTTGAAGCGACACCCGTTCAGACTGTCAATGAGGTGTAACGTTTTAACGGTGAGAGTCATTATCCATTGGAACAAGGTACCAAGGGGCATGGCGGAGTCTCCATCCTTGGCCATTGTTAAATGAAGCCTGGCTGGTTTTCTAACAGCTCTGCCCTAGGACTTATCGTGGGGCAGGTCTCTGGCCTGGGTTACGCAGGGGCTCAGAATGGTTCCTCCTGGCCTGGGAATCTAGGAACACAACCAGGGGGAGGCTTGGAGCAGGGGGAGGCCCAGCGAGGGCCTGCAGGGCTCTCATCCGGAGTGATCGACCCCCTGCAGGGCACCACGGCAACCCCACCACCCAGCTGCAGCCACCTCCCAGGATGGGCACAGGGCCCGAGGGACAGCCTGGCCCGGCCGGGGAGGGGAGAGGAGCGCTGGAGGACACGTGACGGGCTGGGGCTGGGTGGCCGCTAGCAATGGGCACTCAGTGCTCGGCTGGCTCGGAGATGAGTGCCGGGGAGAAGCAGGGGGACAGAGGGATCAGGGGCCCTGGCACACCGCAGGACTCTGGTCACGCAGGGCACTGGGCCCAGAGCCCCGCTCTTCCCCTGGCTGCTCTGAGCCGCTCCGGGCTCTTCAGTCTCCATCTGGCCAGCGGGTGGCCCCCGCGAGCCGAGCGTCAGGCCGGGAGTAGCCGGGGGGATGGATCGAACACTGAACCGCTCCTGGCTGGGCAGTCGGAGGCGCCTGGTCAGCGCTTTGCCCCATTCCCAGGATCCTGGCCCGGAACTATCGGTGCCTGCTGGGGGAGGGGGTCCTGGGGTCACCCCACTGGGGGTCCTCCTGTAGACAGGACAGAGCCTGGCTCGCTCTGGTGTCTCGAATACTGCGGTGATTCCCCCCGCCCCCAGGTGGGCAGCTCCCCCAGGAGCACCGGAGAGTCCAGGCTGGCGCAGCGAGCAGGAGCACAGTCAGGGGCTAGCCTGGGGCGGGCCCTGGCTCTCAGCCCCGAGGCCAGGAACTGGCAGGGAGAAGCCGAGGTGCTAGCGTAGCTCCCCCAAGGGGTCAGCAGGAGGATCGGAACCCGGCACCAGCAGCACAGACCTCTGTCACTTGAGGTAAAGGAGTGACTCCATCAGTTGGCAGCAATGGAAGGCTGTTATCCTCCATGCAGACTAGCCAGGGATGGGACACTTACACTAGAGACAGATGCTAAAAATCATACCTCTGGAGGTTTTGGGGGGGGCATGTGTCTGCTTGGGGGAGGGGTTGTAGACGCAGTCTCTGCTCCGGCCGACTGAGCATCATGACATCTGGAGCATCACTGCACCTGGGGACCACCAGGTAATGACAAGGAGCTCTTCCTTCCCCCCGCACAAACTCACCCAGCCAGGAGAGGCCAGGAGCGGAATTTGGCACATACAGCACCGTGCACGTTTCAGTTACCTAGAAGCTCCAGGGATGGGCACCGCAGAAATAGCTAAGAAAGATCAGCTCATGGTGGAATCAGACTATCTTCCTGCAGTAGGCTTGGTCTCTGCCGCCTGGGAATCTCCACCAGCTGTTAGCAGTACAGGGCCTATGACCTACAATTCTGACTACACCCAGCAGTGCAGTGTTATAAACCGACACTGACAAGGGCTCGCGGATCATCTGCCCACTCCTCAGCCCTTTGCCTGCCCATGGAGATGGAGTTCAGAGACCCCCTTTTCCTGACCATGGGAAGCTGCCTCAATTTACCCCTGTCCCTGGGGAGGTGGCACAAGGCAGGATCCCAGCATGCCCAGGCCACCAGGGGCCAACCCGCCCACCACCCAAAGTGGGTGGGTGCATGACCCGGGGCCTGGGACTGATGCTGCAGCAGCATCCCACCCCCCTGTGCTGCCCCTGGCTGGGGGTTCCAGGTCTGTCTGGGGTCCCCAGGCAGCCCCAGCACCGCTATCCGACAGGCAGAGTGGGGCAGGGACAGAGGGGTCACTGCCCCCTGGGTCTGGGTCCCTGCGGAATCACCAGAACCAGGGGCTCGCCACCACCCTCCCAGCGCCCCCGCACACCGAGCTGCTCCACCACCTGGCGGGCTCATGGGGAAGGATGCGCTGGAGATGGGGCTCGTGAGGGGCTGAGACCCTGGTTGGGTCTCAGGGACCCATCCCCGAAAAGAGGACAGGGAGAGCTCTGTGCCCAGGAGGGGCCCACACAGCCCTGTTAACAATGTGCCAGCTGCATTGATAGCAGGTAACAGTGAGGGGCTAGAACAGGCCTAGGGCAAGCTCCCCCTCTCCCCCAGATCTGCTGGTGCCCCTCAACCCCTACCCACAGCCCCTGCTAGCCCAGCCCTGGACTCCCTACACAAAGTTCTGCTGGTGCCCCTGTGACGAAGTGGGGGTTTTCTTGTTTTCTGTGGGGTTTCAATGGTTTGCATGCAGAGGGGGTGGGACTCAGTTTCCCTGGGTGTTACTGGTTTAACGAGGTGAGGGGAGAGGGAGTGTGTTTTGCAGAGGACCGGAGAGAGGACGCGGGGACCCATCCGGTGGCCGGGAGGATGGATACCCCAGCGACCGGTGACCTGGCGACCTGGTGACCCAGAGGCCCAGCTGAGGAGACGCAGCCGGTTCTGGCCAGTGGGAGGACAATGGGCTGCAGAGTGAGGACCCAGTGACC
>NW_020684774.1:0-4570 GCF_002925995.2 Terrapene triunguis
TCTCTGCAAGTTTTTTCCTCTGATGGGTTTTAGTTTAAGCAGAGGTGTGTGTGGCGGGGGGTGTCTTTCATGAGTCAGGCTGGATACTGCACCCTGGTTCCCCAAGAACACAGAAGTGTCTGGTATCAGGGGGTTGGCACTGGAGGTTACTAGAAAGGAAAACAAGACTCCATTCTGGCGGTCAGGAGGTGAATCCATCCCTCAGTGGTGGGCAGGTGCTGGGTGGAAAACCTGCTGGTTCCAGGTGCCCTTTATTCCCCCTGATTCCTTGGGGCGTTTGAGTCTCTGACAGGTTCTCGTTCCCTTGCAGCAGGAGGACGTCACGGCCAAAGTGATGCACCAGCTCCGCATCATCCGGCACTTGCGCCAGGTGCCTGAGGCACTGCGGGGGCTGTGCCTCTGAGGCCACCAGCAACTCCCGCTCCCTGCTGCAGGTACTGCTCTGGCTCACTGTAAATGGGGAGCTAGTGGAAGGGGAAATGGAGCCCCCTGACACTCACTAAAAGGGAAAGTGGTGGATTCTCCATCTCTTGATGTCATTTGATGAAGACTAGATGCCTATCTGGAATGTGTGTGCCCAAAAAGTAACTATTGTACTATACAGGAAGCCCGTGACCATGCAGGGCGTTAGAATAGATGCTCTAAAGGTCTCTTCTGGCCATAAAGTCTACTAGTTTTGGACAAACTGAATGTAGCATTGGGAGCAGCCTCTGATATTTTACTGTCTAGCCGGCTTGCTTCCTAGAATGAACACGCATTGAGTGGGGTGATCCACAGAGAGTAGCTCAAACCTTCAAAGTGTCAGGCCAGCATCAGGACATTAGCACTTCAGGGGATGGGTGGTTCTGGCAGTGACATTACAAAGGCCTTTTGAAGGACCTGAGCCTATCGGTCAAAGGTGTTAGGGAGGTGGTGACCTCACAGAGAGATGCTGACATCAGCCAGGCAGGACGGGGCGCAGGGCCAGGGAAACCTCAGAGACCCCTGTGGCTTTGCTTCAGCAAGTCTCCTTCTCGCGGTCTCTCATTGAGGACTGAGAGAGTATTAGGGTTCACGTACGTGAGCGCGAGGAGGAGCCTCTTTCGAGTTGTCTCCTTTCCTTTTACTGATTTTACTAGAAAACAGACGTCCCTGTTTAGAAGGTAAGAGCCTCCAAGAGGTTTTGGAACCTGCTCAATCTGATCCATCTGGTGCCAGCTGAGTTCCAGGCATGGAAAACACTAGTTCAAGGTGGCAGAATTTTATAGCCCACCTGGGATTTTGTCCCATGGAATCACTGGGGACATTAGGGTTTGTCCTTTTCGTTTTACCTTTTCCTCCATCCCTCCTTCCTTTCGCTTCATCTCTTACTTCTTTTGTCCTTTCTCCTGTTCCCCTCCCATCGCCAGGAGGTGTGTGTGTGTGTGTGTGTGTGTGTGTGTGTTGTGTGTTGCAGGGGGTGCTCTGCATCTCCCATTGTGGGAGGTCCACCCAAGAAAGTGGGGCTGAAATAGTCCTCGGACAGTGATACCTACCGGTGACCTGGGCCTTCCTTTGGGCTCTCTGGTGAGGACTCTCAGCCTCCTGCCCCTCAGTCTCTACCCTGATTGGCTGAGCAGGGGGTTATTGAGAGGGAGGAGACTCATGTCCTTTTTGTTCTCTTTTAAGAACAAGTAAATAAGTCATAACCAGTCATCTGTTTGATGAATTTGGCTGCTTCTCTACATTAATTTTCTCCGCGCAGTTCATGAACTGTTGTTGGTCCGGAGGTCATTTGAGAGCACTTTATTCAGGTTATTCAATGTATGAAATTCAAGATCCGATGGTTAGATTGAAAGTCAGGGCTCTTGGGTCCTATTCCCAACTCTGCCACTGACTGGCTGTGTGACCTAAGACAAGTCAATTTTCCTTTCTCAGCCTTAGCTTCTCCCCCTTTCAAATAGGGATAACAATCCGCTTCTATCTACCTCAGCGTAGGTGGAGGATGGGGATCCATTGGAGAGTGTCACTAGGAGCACTGCATAATATGCGGTGTCCTATCCCGTTTATTCAGATCAGATTATGACAGAATAGAATAGCTGAAATATTTTATTTTTTTTGTATTTTATTATTTTGAAATTGTTAAGTGCAGCAGGCTCCAGGAAGGTGTGTAAAGTGCCGGGATGTCAGGAGCTGGGATGCACTGTCACCCCCGCACTAGGGCAGTGTTCTGCACCCCCTGCTGCTGGCTGAATTTCTCTGTCCCTTGGCAATAAGACAGACGCTTGTTTTCACAGCCAGTCGATCGCCCAGTGTCATCACCCTGCCTGCTGGCTGGGCAGGGTAACTCCTCAGGTCACCACCCTCTCTAGCCTGCCTTGGGCTTGGCGAGTGAGGAGGAGGGCAAGGGACAGCTGGTGACCCTGAACATCCACCATCCATCGCTCCATCACCCAGAGCAAGTGAGTGGCATTAGGGTTCCTCTGTGGCGTCCCCTGTCTGTCTGAGGAGAGGCAGAAAGAGAGGGAGAGAATCTCTCCCAAAGGAGATTGGATTTGCAATCCATGGGAGCAGATCATGCAATGAACTCCTGCCAGTGTGTGTAGATTGCATTCCCTGCACCCCTGTGCGGGGAGAAGGAGCTGCTCTGGCTGCGGCAGGGATGGGGAGGGACCAAAAAGGCTGGTTAGTGAGAGGCTGCCTTGACCCCAGACTCACGCCTGCTCCCCGCTCGGTTCCAGGCTGTCCAGGCTCCTGAGGAGGTTCAGGAAGAAGGCTCTGCAGGTGGCCCCAGAGCCTGAGGGAAGCAGCTGCCATCTTCCCCAGAGCAGAGCGGCCTCTCCGTCCCTGCTGGCGGGGAAGGAGCTCCCGGCCGAGCGAGGAGGTGGAAGTGCCCAGCCTTCTGGCAGAGGAAAGCCGCTCCCGGCGCAGGCGCTGAGGTGAGAGAGCCACTGGCCAGGCCGAAATGGAGCTGGCCCAGAATGCGGCTGGGCAGGCAGGACCCAGCCCAGAAGGGGAGCCGGGCAGGGTGGCTCTGGGGCTTGTTGTGTGGGAAGCACTGGCCCCAAGAGCTCAGCCCCGGTTCCCAGCAGGAGTCATAGCCCTGCCCGGTCCCTGAGGACCTTCCAGCCTCCCCAGGGCAGGAGGTGGAGGATCCCTGTCGCAGCACCAGCAGCTCGGCCCACTCCCCATGGGACAGCAGCAGCACCTGGGACTCAGGCAGCAGCGAGGCCAATGGGCGCTGCTGCTTTGTTCCAGGTGAGGAGCCAGGCTGGGCTCAGGGCGGGTCAGGAGGGGGCTGTGAACACCCTGGGCCACGCACTCGACCAGTGCTATGGGGGCGAGTCCCCTGTCCAGGTGTCTGGCCTGAGCCACGTGATCCCCACTGACACTAGATGCTGCCACTTTGTGGTTGATGCTCCAGTTGGGTGGCGGGAGGGGAAGGCATCCCAGGGAGTCCAGGAGAGTGTGGGGGGTCTCTTTCCTATGGGCTCCTGAGGGAGTTGGCGGCTGAAGGCATCACTGAGAGGGGGGGAGTGTGGGGCCCAATCTGCCCTGGGTCCCGGAGGTGGGAAGGGGTCACATTGCCCCACCATGCCCCTGTCCTTCCCCCTAGTGGCAGTAGGCATCATCTTGTCCACTTCTCTCCCTGGTGCAGGGACCCCCAGGGACTCAGAGGACGAGGACGAAGAATGGGTGGACGTGGCCACAGAGGAGGCTGCTCTCAAAAACATCTGAGAGCAGCTCCAGAGCATGAGAAAGAACCTCTTTTGAGTTTTCTCCTTTCTTTTACTGGTTTTACTAGAAAACATACGTCCCTGTTTAGAAGGTAAGAGCCTTCGAGAGGTTTGAAACCTATCCTTTTTGTTTTATCTTTTCCTCCATCCCTCCTTCCTTTCTCTTCATCTCTTACTTCTTTTGTCCTTTCTCCTGTTCCCCTCCCACCACCAGGAGGGGTGTGTGTGTGTGTGTTGCTGGGGGTACTCTTCATCTCCCATTGTGGGAGGTCCATCCAAAAATGTGGGGTTGAAATAGTGCTTGGACCCCACTGACACTAGATGCTGCGATCCTGTGGCTTAGCATTAGTGTCTGGGATGACTTCGGGCAAGATCTCAACCTCCCCGCAACTCACTTCACTGCTGCAAGAATCCCTCATGCCCCCCCTGCTAGAGCCCCCTGGGTGGGGGTGGGAGGAGAGGGTTCTGAAGACTCAAGCTGTGGTTTGGAGGTGGATCAGCTGTCAAGGGCACTGAGGCGGAGGTGGCAGGAGCTCACCCTACAAGGAGAGGGTTGCAACTGGAGGTTACTAGAAAGGAGAACAATCTCCATTCTGGGGGTCAGGAGCTGAATCCATCCCTCAGTGGTGGGCAGGTGCTGTGTGGAAATGCTGCTGGTTCCAGATGCCCTTAATTCCCCCTGATTCCTCGGGGTGTTTGAGTCTCTGACAGGTTCTCGTTCCCTTGCAGCAGGAGGACGTCACGGCCAAAGTGATGCACCAGCTCCGCATCATCCGGCACTTGCGCCAGGTGCCTGAGGCACTGCAGGGGCTGTGCCTCTGAGGCCATCAGCAACTCCCGCTCCCTGCTGCAGGTACTGCTCTGGCTCACTGTAA
>NW_020684775.1:0-1811 GCF_002925995.2 Terrapene triunguis
ATCCCAGGGGAGCTGCTCCAGCTGAGCTGGGAGGGGGAAACTTGGCCTATTCTCCTTCTGAAGCTGTTCCCCTCTGGTTAGACACTGAACTGGCCCCTGGGCCAGAGAGAGCGTGAGAATGGCTCTACAGACCGGGACGGGGGAGACCCCAGGACCAGCCCCCGGCTCTCATTGTTTATCCCCAGTGGGGCAGCATCCATAGGAGAGCCTGAGGGAGTCACACGCACATCACAACATCCCATAGCTCGGTGCTGGCAGGCATGCGCGTGGGAGACCCCTACTCCAATCCCTGCCCCTCAGGCGGGGTGGGGGGTGGAGTTAGAATATAGATATTCAGGCTGCCTGCAGAGGCCTAGACTTTAAGAACTGAGGTGTATTTTTATCACTTAGCTAGTGACAGCGGTATAAAACAAAGAATCAAAATCACAGTCCGCCTGTGTCTGGGCCTTGTCTCACTAGGAGAGTCTGAGGCCTTGTTCTTAGGCTAAGGCCTTTGGCTAAGCAGCGGGGGCGGCCATAAGCTGGGAAGCGAACGGTCACATCCTCACCTCCCAAATCCGTCACACTGAAATAAGGTGCTCTGGGGCTCTTAGGAAGATGATCCTGTCCTGATAGTGCCCATCACCACCAGAGACAGAAACAGCTCTTAAGATGGTTCCAGAAAACTTAGTTCAATAGCATCCTGGCTGGCAAGAAATCACTTCTCAATGAGTGTGGTTGTGAAACCCGCATTTCTGTATTGTTTTATCTTTATGGCCCCCACTTTTCTATTGTTAATCTGTCTGGTGCTCTAATTGTTTCTGTCTGCTGTATAATTAAGTTTGCTAGGTGTAAGTTAATTAGGGTAGTGGGATATAATTGGTTAGAGAATTATGTTACAGTATGTTAGGATTGGTTAGTTAAATTTCAGTAAAATGATTGGTTAAGGTATAGCTGAGAATATTACTATATAAATTGGAGTCAAATAGGAAGTGGGGGGAAGGGAAATTGTAATCAGGTTTGCTAAGGGGAACAGGGAATAGGAAACGGGAAACAGGCAAGGCTCTGCGGGGTCGGAGCCCGGGAGGGGGACGCGGGCCAAACACTCTGCAGGGTCAGAGCTGAGAAGGGAACACTGGGGAACAGACTCTATTGGCGTACAGAGATAAGCCCGACTGGTGTGAAGGGCTTCGAAATATCCTTGTTTGGAAACTAACCCCAATAAACATCGGACTGTCTGCGCTTCGGACTTCTGGTCCTATGCTGCTTGCTGTGTGCGTGACAAGAACCGGGGACATGGGAGGGGGAAGGGACAGCCCTCTGTGACGTTATGAGTATAATATAATATCTCATTGAAAGATGACAGGGCCAGAAAGAGTTAATTAACTCACAGACTGACCTGACCCATGGCTGAACTTTAGAGACTGGTTAGGAAAATATGTAAATGAATAGAGCTTTGAAATGCAAGTCTGCATTGTTAGAGGTAGAAGGGGAGATGTTTGCTCAGGGCTTGTGATGTGAGCAAATAAGTCTTGTCTATTAGTATAGCTTTGATTCAAAGATCAAAAAAGGAGTATCAGTATTTAGGAAGACACTTGAGGGAAATAGTATTATTGTCTCTATGTCTCTTTGAAGGTTGTGGTAACCTGTATCTGAACTGTTTAATGGATAAATTATCCTGTGCTAATTGCCAGGATGTTTAGAAGAAGGAGAGTTAGGCCTATTGTTTTCTCAGGCCTAAAGGCTGCTGGAAATGTATAAAAACCTGGGGACATGATCCTTCTGCATCTCAGATCTGCTTTGGGTTTCAAGAAGGGGAAACCTTAAGCCAT
>NW_020684776.1:0-3537 GCF_002925995.2 Terrapene triunguis
GGGGGGGGGGGGGGGGGGAAGGCTTTGGTGTGCTCTTTGTTTAAGGTTGTTTGCTCTTGGGACTGAGAGGGACCAGACATCAATCCAGGTTCTCCCCATCTTTCTAAACAAGTCTCTCATATTTCAAACTTGTAAGTAAAAAGCCAGGCAAGGTGTCTTAGTTTTACTTTGTTTTCTCAACTTGTAAATGTACCTTTTACTAGAGTGTTTATCTTTGTTTGCTGTACTTTGAACCTAAGACAGAGGGAGGTCCTCTGAGCTCTTTAAGTTTGATTACCCTGTAAAGCTATTTTCCATACTGATTTTACAGAGATGATTTTTACCTTTTTCTTTAATTAAAAGCCTTCTTTTTAAGAACCTGATTGATTCTCCTTGTTTTAAGATCCAAGGGGGTTTGGATCTGTATTCACCAGGAGTTGGTGAAAGGAAGGAGGGGGGAAGGGTCAATTTCTCCTTGTTTTAAGATCCAAGGAGTTTGGATCTGAATTCACCAGGGAATTGGTGAGAGGTTTCTAAAAGCTTCCCAGGGAAGGGAATGGTGGCAGCGGACCAAAACTAAGCTGATAGTTAAGCTTAGAAGTCCTCATGCAGACCCCCACACTTGTACCCTAAAGTTCATTGTGGGGATACAGCCTTGACATGGTGGCAGAGCGGTGGAGATCGTTTTAAACCCAAAAGCCAGTAAGAGATTTTTTTTCCCTTCTAGCTGCTTGGAGAGCAGAGCTGAAGGTAGATGCATATCTTATCTCTCCTTGCCTGAAGGCAGAGGTGTTAAGTTTTTTTTAACAAGGGGCTTTGTTAAGAGAAGGGTTCAATCAGTGAGCAAACTTTGACTGGTAAAAGGAATTTACAAGCTGAATTGTTTTTTTTTTCTTTTTACATCCTCGTGAGTAGCTAGTTAGAAAGTCTCTGTTAACTCAGCAGCAGCCAGAGCTGAGTACATCCCAGTTTCAGTCAACTGCAGAGGGGTGTGGCCCAGCACAGGAAAGCAGGAAAATGACTACCAGTGAAGCAGCTAACAAACTAGAACTGGCCAGACTAGAAGCAGAAGAAAATGAGAAAAAACATCAGAGACTGCTTCAAATTAAAAAACTCGAGAAAGAAGCCAAAGAGGAGGCCCACAAGAGAGAGATGGAGCTGGAAAAAGCCAAAGAGGAGGCGAGAGAAAAAGAAAGGAAGCATGAACTGGAAGTAGCAAGGGCTAAGCAGGATGCATCAGACCACCCTAGCAACTCCTCTCCAGGTACCACTTCCCATCCCAGGAAATTCCCCACCTACAAGGCAGGCGATGATACTGAGGCCTTCTTAGAAAATTTTGAAAGGGTCTGCCTTGGATACAGCATCACTCCAACCCAGTACATGGTAGAGCTGAGGCCACAGCTCAGTGGACCCTTAGCAGAGGTGGCGGCTGAAATGCCTAAGGAACACATGAACAGTTATGAACTTTTTAAAAACAAGGCCAGACTCAGAATGGGGCTAACACCCGAGCATGCCCGTCGGCGGTTCAGAGCCCTAAGGTGGAAACCAGATGTGTCATTTACCCAGCATGCCTACCACATTGACAAAAATTGTGATGCCTGGGTATCAGGAGCAAATGTTAAATCTCTGGAAGATGTGCTTTCCCTAGTAAAAATGGAGCAGTTTTTAGAGGGTGTTCCTGAGGAAATAGAAAGGTACATCCTAGATAGGAAGCCCAAAACTGTAACCGAGGCGGGGGAGATTGGAGCCAAATGGGTGGAGGTGACAGAAAAGAAAAAAGCTAGTAGCAGTTGGAGTGAATATCAGAAGGGGCAAGCCGAAACAAAACCTTACCACCGGGGACAACCCAAGGCCCCACCCACATCCCAAGGGAAACCCCAGACGCCTTCTCACCCCACCACACCAGTCTCCATCAACCAACATCGCCCCGGTGAAACCTTAGCAGGGCGATGTGTTAAATGTAATGAACTGGGGCATATAAAGGCTCACTGCCCCAAGAACCCCAACCGATTACAGTTCATTACACCCCAGTCACACCAAAGATCCCCAGACCCAGATGCCTCTCTCATACCCTCGGAGCGAAGGGAAACCTTGAGAGTGGGCGGAAAGAAGGTTATCGCTTGGAGGGACACTGGGGCACAAGTGTCAACTATCCACCAATCCCTAGTGGACCCCAAACTCATCAACCCGGAGGCTACAGTGACAATTCAACCCTTCGTGTCACAGTCTGTAACCTTGCCTACAGCCCAGTTGCATGTCCAGTACAAGGGCTGGGCAGGAATGTGGACTTTTGCAGTCTATGACAATTATCCCATCCCCATGCTGCTGGGGGAAGACTTGGCCAACCATGTGAAGCTAGCCAAGAGGGTGGGAATAGTCACCCGCAGCCAGGCTAAGCAAGCTTTCACCCCCATCCCTATTCCTGAGCCATCCACCAGGGCCCCGTCTGTGTTACCGGAGACCCAAACAAAGGTGGTGGAACCGGATCCCCTGCCAACGACTGCAACAGCCGTAGTGGATCCAATCCCAGAGACCCAGCCAAAGCCAGTCCCAGAACCGGAACTGGCAACGCAACCAGCACCAGAACCATTGCCAGCACTGAGTCCAGCGCTTGCAAACCCGTCTACAACTCCAATGCCAGAGGGCACCAGCGAGCCTGAACTGGTGGAAGCAGCAGATAACCCTACCCAAGAGGCTCAGCCAGAGCCTGAAATACCACATAGGGCACCAGCGGACAGCGGTTCACAGTCAATGGAAACAGGCCCAGCACCTGCATCGCTTCCAGAGGGACCAACCCCCAGTCCACAATCCAAGGAGGAACTGATGTCTCCAGCATCAAGGGAACAGTTCCAGGCCGAGCAGAAAGCAGATGACAGCCTTCAGAAAGCTTGGGCGGTGGCACGGAGCACCCCACCGCCTCTCAGCTCCTCTAACGAGTGGGAAAGCCGCAAGACCAGGTAAAAGCCCCTCTCCAGCCACTACCCATAATTGAGGTCCCATTTCAGCGAGTAGCTGTGGATATTCTGGGTCCTTTCCCAAAGAAGACACCCAGAGGAAAGCAGTACGTACTGACTTTCATGGATTTTGCTACCCGATGGCCGGAAGCTGTACCCTTAAGCAACACCAGGGCTAAAAGTGTGTGCCAGGCATTAGCAGACATTTTTGCCAGGGTAGGGTGGCCCTCCGACATCCTTACAGATTCGGGAACTAATTTCCTGGTAGGGACCATGAAAAACCTGTGGGAAGCTCATGGGGTGAATCACTTGGTTGCCACCCCTCATCACCATCAAACCAATGGTCTGGTGGAGAGGTTTAATGGAACTTTGGGGGCCATGATACGTAAATTCGTAAATGAACACTCCAATGATTGGGACCTAGTGTTGCAGCAGTTGCTTTTTGCCTACAGGGCTGTACCACATCCCAGTTTAGGGTTTTCACCATTTGAACTTGTGTATGGCCGTGAGGTTAAGGGGCCATTACAGTTGGTGAAGCAGCAGTGGGAGGGGTTTACGCCTTCTCCAGGAACTAACATTCTAGACTTTGTAAGCAACCTACAAA
>NW_020684777.1:0-2042 GCF_002925995.2 Terrapene triunguis
CGCCTCACACAAGACCCCGTCCAAGTTTCACCCCCCCGTTCCATGTGCGGTTGTTAATAAAGAATACGTTTATGTTCATTTCTGTTTCCATCCTCTTCTTTTGGAGGGGAGTCTGTCTGAAGGGGGGGGGGAAGGGGCTTGGTCATTGGACAGGACAGTCACCTTTAGCAGGGGGCAGGTGCAGCAGCAGGGCACATATACAGTGCAGTGACTAGTTATCCTGGTCAGTCTGGGAGGTGGTTTTCATGTTTTGTGTGGTGGGGGCGGTGGTGTTGCTCTGTGACTTGGTGGCGGGGGAGGGCAGTTACAGATCTTATGCAGCGGTCCTTACCCTGCATCACAGAGCCGCGCAGCAGGGGATCTGTAACCCTCCTCCCCCTGCAAGACAGTCACATAGCCGACACATACACGCAGTCCCGGCCAGGAGGGCTGGCAGGCTCCGTTGAAACAACCAGTCCACCACCGCGGAGCCTGTCATTCCTGGAGTTTAGAGGCATCATTTGCATCACAACCCTAAACCCGCCCCCCGCCACAGTCTGTGTCCCAGGTTTAAAACATTCCCGCGAAAACAGTAATAAAGACAACGGTGTCCATTAACAAAACAGAACAGACTTTATTTTTTGGGAAGGGGGTGAAGGGGGTATGTAAGTGGAGAGGATAGTCGACGGCAACTGGGTAAAGAAAGGGGGGGCAAGTTCTGCCTCTGTGTCCACAAACTTAAAAGTCACTGGGTACCCTGCTCAGCCTTGAAACTGGCTTTCAAAGCCTCCCGGATGCACAGCGCGTCCCGCTGGGCTCTTCTAATCGCCCGGCTGTCTGGCTGGGCGTAATCAGCAGCCAGGCTATTTGCCTCAACCTCCCACCCCGCCATAAAGGTCTCCCCCTTGCTCTCACAGAGATTGTGGAGCACACAGCAAGCTGCAATAACGATGGGGATATTGGTTTCGCTGAGATCACAGCGAGTGAGTAAGCTTCTCCATCTCCCCTTGAGACGGCCAAAAGCACACTCCACCACCATTCTGCACTTGCTCAGCCGGTAGTTAAACAGTTCTTTTTCTGTGTCCAGGGCGCCAGTATAGGGCTTCATGAGCCAGGGCATTAGTGGGTAGGCTGGGTCCCCGAGGATCACTGTAGGCATCTCCACATCCCCCACAGTTATCTTGTGGTCCGGGAAGTAAATACCTTCCTGCAGCCGTCTAAACAGACCAGAGTTCCTGAACACGCGAGCGTCATGAACCTTGCCCGGCCATCCGACATAGATGTTTGTAAACCGTCCCCGATGGTCCACCAGTGCTTGCAGCACCATTGAAAAGTAGCCCTTTCTATTGATGTACTGGCTGGCCTGGTGGCCCGGTCCCAGGATAGGGATGTGAGTCCCATCTATAGCCCCACCGCAGTTTGGGAATCCCATCGCAGCGAAGCCATCTATGATGGCCTGCGCGTTTCCCAGGGTCACTACCTTTGACAGCAGTACCTTGACGATTGCCTTGGCTACTTGCATGACAACAACCCCCACGGTAGATTTGCCCACGCCAAAGTGGTTCGCGACTGACCGGTAGCTGTCCGGCGTTGCAAGCTTCCAGAGGGCTATGGCCACTCGCTTCTGGACAGTCAGGGCTGCTCGCATGCGGGTGTCCTTGCGCTTCAGGGCAGGGGACAGCAAGTCACAAAGTTCCAGGAAAGTGCCCTTCCGCATGCGAAAGTTTCGCAGCCACTGGGATTCATCCCAGACCTGAAGCACTATGCGGTCCCACCAGTCCGTGCTTGTTTCCCGGGCCCAGAATCGCCGTTCAACAAAATCCACATGCCCCATTGCCACCGTGATGTCCTGGGCGCTGGGGCTCGTGGTTTCTGACAGCTCTGTGCTACTCTCCGACTTCAGGCCCTCACGGCGGTGCCGTAGCCTCCTCGCCTGATTACTCTGCATCTGCCTCAGGGTAAGGTGTATGATAAGGTGCGAGGCGTTGAGAACGGCCACAACTGCAGCGATGGTCGCAGCGGGATCCATGATCGCAGTGCTGTGGCGTCCGCGCTGTCACTGA
>NW_020684778.1:0-1257 GCF_002925995.2 Terrapene triunguis
TCTTTTTTGAGATGGGGTGAACAGAATTAGATACAGCATTGAAGGTGCGGGCGTACCATGGATTTATATAGTGACATTATGATATTTGCTGTTTTATTCTCTCTCCCTTTCCTAATGGTTCCTAAAATCCTGTTAGCTGTTTTGACTGCCACTGCACATTGAGTGTTAGTATTTGTTGTCTCTTTAATATTAAAGACAATATTTCTAATAATTATTTTGAGTCACTTTTGCAAATGTTGCTTTTATTTGGTCCCAATCTTGAAAAGTGACTCACTTGGAAAGACCTTTCTGTCCAGAAGTTCTCAAACTCTTTTTTTCAGATCATGGACCATATGTCAGTAGAAAAAGTGTCTTGTGGAAACTTCCCCGCTCATTCCTGATCACACCAACTACCTATCCATCCAGACACAATTTAGGGGACCTCCTCCCTTGCCCATTCAACTTCACAGAACATCCCTGCACAAGTTACAGCAATTGTGTATATGGAAATGTGATATTAGGAAAGCAATTGGGGTTAGATTAAGGCTTCAGTACTATTGTCCAGTGTCCAGGGCCCCAGCTCAAGAAGTCATGGTGTTACAGCAGAATCTCAAATTTCATTTTGTAAACTGAAGTAATTTTCTAATCCTCATGGGATGGAAAGTTTGAAAATATAACCCAAGCCTGAGACAATAGCCAGGTGTAACCCCCAAAGCAACATCTGCCTGAGTCTGCAGAGAGTCTGAGCCAATTACTCTGAGGATTAAACTGCTTTGAGTAAAACTGACACAGCAACACCTGCCTGATTCTTCAGAGAGACTGAGCCAATCACAAAGTTAACTCCATAAGACAGCGGTGCAGGCTGCTGCTCCAGAACCATACCCTCACTCACCAGCCAGTTTACCAGCTGGGTGCACAGGTCTCAGATTTCTGTCTATTGAACTATGATTTTATGAGCTTAGACTCTTCCATGGTTATGAAAATGGGATGGGGTTAAGCAATGAGAAACTCAAATTCAGGAACAAAAATAAAACTAGGCATCGTGGTATTAAAGCAGGATCAAAATTGTCAGCACTTCCCACCCTGCTCAGCTCTGTTTAACTTGTGCTGAACCATGTGTAACCCTCCTGCCCATCTAAGTTGGCAGCAACAAGGGCCAGGTTCTGTATCTAGGGGTTCCGTTTCAATAACGCAATGCAAAACCAGCTCGAGCCCCCACCCAGTGACCTGGGACAATTACATACCACCCCCTGGGCGCCTCTAAGAGGCAATACTTCC
>NW_020684779.1:0-3900 GCF_002925995.2 Terrapene triunguis
AACCCTACTTAATCATCAGGCAATCCACACTGGTGAGAGACCCCATAAGTGCTTAATGTGTGGGAAAAGTTTCAAACGGAGGTCAGACCTTCTTATACATCAAGCAGTCCACACTGGAGACCGACCTCATAAGTGCTTAGACTGTGGAAAAAGTTTCACACAGAGGTCACACATTGTTAGACATCAGGCAATCCATACAAGAGAGAAACCATAAGACAATAAAACTCTGGGAAAGGTTTCAGAAACAGATCAGCCCTTCTAAACATGAGGCAATCCACACACAGGAGAGAGACCCCACAAGTGCTTAGACTGTGGAAAAAGTTTCATACGGAGGTCAACCCTACTTGATCATCAGGCAATCCACACTGGAGAGAGACCCCATAAGTGCTTAATCTGTGGGAAAATTTTCATATGGAGGTTAGACCTTGTTAAACATCAAGCAGTCCACACAGGAGAGAAATCCCATAAATGTTTGGACTGTGGGAAAAGATTCACACAAAGATCAAATCTTATGGCACATCAGGCAATCCACACAGGAGAGAGACCCCACAAGTTGTTAGACTGTGGGAAAGGTTTCAAACAGAGGTCAAACCTTCTTATACATCAGGCAATCCACACCGGAGAGAGACCTCATCAGTGTTTAGACTGTGGAAAAAGTTTCATTTACAGGTCACACCTTGTTGAACATCAGCTAATCCACACAGGAGAGAGATCCCATAAGTGCTTAGGCTGTAGTGAAAGTTTTATATAGAGCTCAGCCCATGTTTTACATCAGAGAATCCACACAGGAGACCCCATAAGTGCTTGGACTATGGAGAATGTTTCATACTGTGGTCAAGGCTCCTTAATTATCAGGCAATCCACAAAAGAGGGAGACTCCATAAGTGCTTGGACCATGGGAAAGGTTTCAGAAACACCTCAGCCCTTCAGAACATCAGCCAATCCACACAGGAGAGAGATCCCATAACTGCTTAGACTGTGAGAAAAGTTTCATACAGCGGTCAGACCTTGTTAAACATCAGGCTATCCACAGTGAAGAGAGATCCCATGAGTGCTTAGATTGTGGGACACATTTCAGAAACTGATCAGTCCTTGTTTTACATCAGAGAATCCTCAAGACTCCATAAGTGCTTGGACTGAGCAAAAGTTGTACACAGAGGCCTGGTCTACACTAGGCTTTTATGTCGACTTTAGCGCCGTTATATCGAATTAACCCTGCACCCGTCCACACCAGGAAGCCATTTAGTTCGACATAAAGCTCTCTTTAAATCGATTTCTGTAATCCTCCCCAACGAGAGGATTAGCGCTAAATTCGACATGGCCATATCGAATTAGGCTAGGTGTGGATGGAAATCGACGCTAATAGCTCCGGGAGCTATCCCACAGTGCACCACTCTGTTGACGCTCTGGACAGCAGTCCGAGCTCGGATGCTCTGACCAGCCACACCCCCGGGAAAATTTGAATTCATTTTCCTGTCTGGGCAGTTTGAATCTCAGTTCCTGTTTGGACATCGAGGGGAGCTCAGCAGCAGTGGCAACTATGCAGAGCTCTCCAGCAGAGATGGCCGTGCAATCTAATAGAAAGAGGGCCCCAGCATGGACTGATCGGGAAGTCTTGGATCTCATCGCAGTGTGGGGCGATGAGTCCGTGCTTTCAGAGCTGCGCTCCAAAAGAAGGAATGCTAAGATCTACGAGAAGATCTCCAAAGCCATGGCAGAGAGAGGCTACAGCCGGGATGCAACGCAGTGCCGCGTGAAAATCAAGGAGCTGAGACAAGGCTACCAAAAAACCAAAGAGGCTAACGGACGCTCCGGATCCCAGCCCCACACATCCCGTTTCTACGAGGCACTGCATTCCATCCTGGGAGCGGCCGCCACCACTACCCCACCCCTGACCGTGGACTCCGAGGATGGGATCATGTCCGCGGCCGGTTCCTCGTCGGACATGGTAGCGGACGGGGAAGATGAAGAAGGAGATGAGGAGGACGAGGCAGTCGACAGCGCTGGCACCGCTGATTTCCCCGACAGCCAGGAGCTCTTCATCACCCTTACCGAGATCCCGTACCAACCGTCCCCATCCCTTACCCCGGACACAGAATCAGGGGAAGGATCAAGCAGTAAGTGCTGTAAACATGTAAACATTTATTTAAAACAGAACGGTAATATTTATACTATTAACAATGTATATTTATAAAAGTGCTGTAAACTAGTAAAAAAATAATCAGGTACAAAACAGGAATATTTACAAAGGTAACAAATGGGTTTTCATGATTTCTCTGTCTTAGGCTCTTCTCAATTTAGTCCCAAGTGTTTTAAAAAATTTTCACAATGTCCGTTACTACATGATTCCCAGGCCCAAGACGCTCCACTCCAAAGTCCCAGTGCACCTACGCGAAAATCCGGTCAATGTGGCCGGGGATCGACGAGAAATCCTCGTAGGAGAACTCCTCGTAGGTCTCGTGGAGGTAGAGCTAAAGCCTGTTGATCAGGTTCCGGGGTAGGGCGATCTTAGTGGGCCCTCCGTGGTAGCAGACATGTCCCCTCCACGCCACAATCAGGTACTCGGGGATCATGGCCCGACATAGCATGGCGGCATACGGCCCCGGTTTCTGCATGCTTTCCCGCAGCATGCGTTCTCTCTGGGTGTCCGGGATCCTCAGGAGGGTGATGTCGCTCATGACGCCCTGCTTTGAATTAGGGAGGGGAATGTTAGTATTGGGACTGCTTTACAGCCACGCGGTGGAGGGAGAGGGGCAGCATACAGGGATCTTTCCCTGGGACAGCCGCGAGGGGGTGGGACAGGGGCAGAGTTGATGCTGTCCTGATTGCTGGCAGCAGAGACTGGCATTGCTTTCAATGTGAAAGGAGGCCAGTGCTACTGCTGGAGTTTTAAGCAGCCACAAGTCTGCGGCTTACCATTATTGCCCGCTCCAGAAGTTCAGGTCTCCAGCCACAGTTCTCTGAACACTCCAAGACCTCCGCAAGTCCACAGGCACTGAAGGCGACGGCCGAAAATTCGACCTTGTCCTGAGTGCGCATGTGAGAGGTTCAGTGCATGGTCTTGTTCACAGAGAAAGACTAGGTTCTTTGTATACAATTTCATTTATCTGTCTCAGGAATTCACTCCCTTTTTACAATTCACACAGACACATCTGCGACTGTCTCCCAACCCAGCCTGTCAGCACACTCCCAGAGGCTAGCGCAGATTAGGCGGAGGAAGAAGAAGACGCGTGAAGACATGTTCTCAGAACTAATGGGATGCTCCCGAGCCCAGGCAGCCCAGCAGACACAGTGGAGGGAGAACTTGTCACAAATGCACCGAGCAGTCATGGAACGGGAGGAGAGGTGGTGTCAGGATGACCAACAGGCTACTGAAAAGCTGCTTGGACAAATGAGGGAGCAAACGGACACGCTCCGGCGCCTTGTGGATGTTCTGCAAGACCGGAGGCAGGAGGACAGAGCCCCGCTGCAGTCTATCTGTAACCGCCCTCACCCGCCACCAAGTCCCACACCACCCTCACCCAAACTCCAAAGAAGGAGGGGCGGCAAGGGCCGTTAAAACTTTCAGTCAACCCCTGCAGACTGCTCTAGCACTAGAAGGCTGACATTCCCCAAAATTTCATAAGTCCTTTCCTACCCACCTCACACAAGCCCCCGTCCAAGTTTCACACCCCACGTTTCATGTCTGGTTCGCAATAAAATGTTTGTTTCTCTCCATTACTGTTTCAGTCAGGTTCTTTTGAGGGAGAGTCTGTCTGGAGGGGGGGAAGGGGCTTGGTAATTGGACAGGACAGTGACCTTTAGCAGGGTACAGAGGCGGTGTCAGGTCCAGCATCAGGACACATACACAGTGCAGTCACTGGTTACCCTGGTCAGTCTGGGAGGTGTTTTTCATGTTCT
>NW_020684780.1:0-3374 GCF_002925995.2 Terrapene triunguis
TGGGATCCACAAAAGCCAGAACACTAGACTAAACTAGCCAATAGGAGGTGCTCTGACCCAGGGACCCATTGGTGCCAACTGGCAGAGGGCAAAGGTGTTTACAGGGATCCCCTGGGTCAGGTTTCTATGTAACAGTTCACCAAAGGGTGGCATGTAAGGTCTCTACCAAGAGCTAGTAGCTTACTGGTCATCATCATTGCAAAATGTATGCACAGATGATATTTAAGGAGTTGTGTATCTATACTGAAAACTATGTTCTTAAGGTATGTACATTAAGACAGGTCAACAGAAGGTGATAAACAAGTTCTGTTCTGGTGGGGGTAGTAAACGCTTCTCTCTCTGGCTGGTTATTGTGTATTGTGTGTCTCATAATGTAAGTCCATTTGCTTTACTGAGCCTAATGCAGAAGTTGTGAATTCACATAAGAGAAGAGCTGCAGGAAAAAAACAAAACCAGCAAAGGGGGTGTCCTGCTTACAAGTAAAGACAATGGATTTGGGAGGTGTAACTGGGGGTACTGAGGTAAACCCAGGATCCTGCACTGAGGAGACAAGCTGAGAGCATGGCTTGTTTCATGAAAAAGGGATTGCAGTCTACCTGGCTGAGAAACGCAGGTGAGCAATACTATAAGATATGACAGTAGCTAATTAAGTAAGTCTAGGTTCTAGAATGTGTACTATACGTTTATTTTACATGTAAACATTTGTTTTCAATATATCCATTTACTAGCACTTGAATCTCTCCTCTGTGTTAAATGAACTTGTGCTTGTTTTCATTATAAACATCGCTAAGGGCTGTGTGTTGAGCGGAGCGGTGATCCGAGGGGAAACTGGTAAGCTGGGGTGTTCTGCTTCTTTGGGAGCAGTGGATCTGTGAATTCGCTGAGTGTCCAGTGGACCAGGGTCTGGACACTCCAAGGAGATACTCCGAGGGCTCAGGTGATGGATAGTGCCAATTGCTAACCTGCAGAGGGACAGCGGAACCTGCATAGGCTGAGAGGGGAGTGCTTGTGTTGCCCACGGCTGGTGGGACTGGGGAGCTGACCCCCGACAGACACAGACAAGGCTTCTTCATTCTAAGGGCAAGTGGTAGAGAGGTGCCTCACAACCCTGGGAAGCATCACAGATACCAAGGACGGGGGTGTGTCTTAAGCCCCCTCCCTTAGCCCAGTGGTTAAGGTACTCATCTGTGATGTGGAAAACTACTAGGTCATGTCCCTCCTCTACTTGAGGGGAGAAGGGATTTAAACAGGGGTCTCCAAACACTCAGGAGAGTGCGCTAAACACTGGTTGATGGGGTAATCTGATGTAGCTCTCCCGTATTCTATCCTGGTGAAGCTGTTCCACTTTGGATAAATAATTAAGGTGTCATTAGAGTGGGGGACTGGCTCCTGGATCTCCCACATACTGGGAGAGTCTACCAACCACCAGCCTATAGTCATTCTCATGTGTGCATATGCCCTCTGGCCCAATGACTCTTTATTCATCCAAAGTGAAACAACTGCACCAGGAGACACTAAGGGACTCCCACATCAGAATATCCCTTAGCCCAGTGGTTAAAGCTCTCACCGGAGAGGTAGGAGACTTCTGTTCAAATCCCTGCTCTGAGCACACCTACCAAATCAGACTCTGCATGCAAGTTAGGTGGAGGAACGCCGATCTTCTCCCGATTTACGTGTTGCTTTGGGGCTGAGGCACAGAGAATGAGACAACAGGACATGTCCTCAGTGGCAAAAACATAGGTGCCTAGGGAAATTCTACTGCACAAACTTAGGTTCTGAGTGAGTGTAAGCACCTACAAGGGTTTGGCAGCAGCTGAGTGCAGGTTTTGTGAATCCCAGTGGGGTCTGATTCTGGGACTTGGGTGCCTAAAGTGACAGTCTGATACCTAACGCTCTTTGTGAATCTAGCCCTTGGTTCTTATCTATATCTTTAGCTGCCTAAATACTTTTAAAAATTGGCTGTAAATGGAGTTCATACACAGGAACTTGGAAACTTCAGTAATAAAAATACAGGAGTTTTCCACCTAAGCTCTGTTCTGTGTAAGTAGCCAGCCATTGGAGTAAATAATACAGCTACTGGTTGGATTTTTTTCCATTTGATAACGTTGATTCAATGAAATTGCAACATTTTGCAGAAATGTATTGATTTCATCAAAAATGTATATAGGAAATTATCTAAATGTTTTGTGTCAATAATATAACATGATATAATATAATAATTAATATATTATAGACATGTTTTAATATTACATTAGATTATATTATAAAAGTTGAAGTGATAAAGTCAAAATAAAACATTTCAATAAGATCAAAATTAAGTATTTCAGAAGATTTAATCTCACAAAAACAAAATCAAATTTCGAAATATTGGAATTTCTCGTTGGATGGGAATTCTGTTTTTAGATCAGCTCTTGGAGATGAGACTATGTTTAGCTGGAGACATATTCAAAAGCCCTAAGACATATTACATTTTACCTTTTTGCTTAGAATTTGTTGAAAAAAATGGGGGGGGGAACCCCACAATTGTGAAACAATTCAAAATATCAACGTATTTTTCATTCCAAAAATAAATTATTTTTATTTAGTTTTTGTTTTGTTTTCTTTGCTTTGTATTTTTTTCTGCAAAACATTTTTAAACAAATATGAAAAATCCAAATATTGATATTTTGCAATTTCCCCCCTTTTCCCTTCTTTTTTCTTTATCCTTTTCCCCCAGCCCCATTTTCACTTCTAAATGCAATACAGTGAATGGTATACAGGGATTTGCTTTTTTGTTTTGTTTTGTTTTGTTTTGTTTAATTTTCATTTCTCATTATTTTTTTCCTTGTGCCACTATGTATTTTTTCAAAAGCTGAGGAGTCACAGAGTGAAGAAAGAAAGAAAGAAAGAGAGAAAGAATAAAGCTGAACACAAAAATTCAAAATACCAGAATTTCAAAATATTCAGTTTCAACAAAAAGAAAAAAAAAAGAAAAAGGTTTCTGGTTTTGAGAAAAGATTTTTTTTTTCTTAAAAAACAATGCAAATGAAATAATTTTAACAGCTCTAATGATATCTTATTTTATACCAAATCAAAGACATCTACACACTTTACATACCAGTGAGTGCCTTTTCCAAGGCTTTCTTCACCTCTTTGTTTCTTAGAGAGTAAATGAAAGGGTTTAACAGTGGTGTTACAATTGTGTTTAAGGTGTTGACTATTTTGTTTAGATCCAGGGTGTTCTGTACAGAAGGCTTGACATACAGGAAAATGGTGGAGCCATACCAGATAATCACAACAGCCAGATGAGCAGAGCAAGTGGAAAAGGCCTTTTGCCGTCCTTGTGCAGATGGAATTCTCAGTATTGTGGAAATGATATAAATGTAGGAGATCAG
>NW_020684781.1:0-2629 GCF_002925995.2 Terrapene triunguis
GATAATTTTCTGCAGCTGCAAATCTCTGAGCTCCCAAGAAGCCCAACAGCCCCAGAAGTCCCAGCCCAGCCCGCTCCTCAGGGCCACTCCGGGGTGATGGACGGCTTGGACCCGCAGCACCAGGGGGAAGCGCTCAGTGCCAGGGAGCCTGTGAAAGGACCAGGCTCAGGGATAAGGCAGAGGAGTGGGGGGAGCAGAGGGCTATAACTCCCCTCAAGCCAGGACAAGTGCCCTGTCCCCAGGCCTCCCTTCAGCCCTGGCTGACACAGTGACCACTCCCCAGGCTGGGCTGGAGTGTTTCTGGAGCTCCCAGCATTTCCTGCCAGCACCCAGGGCCAGCTCCCACCCCCTCCTGGGGAGAGGGGGGATATTGCGCCCCTGTCCTGCTGCCTCTCCCTCCCTCCCCATCTGCACCCCCCTCCACCTGCTCCACAGATCTCCATTCAATCTCTCTTGGGAAATGGCGTAATGTTCTAAAATCTTTTGAAGTGCAGGAAGGCCATTCCCCCTGGGTGGGGGTATCGGGGCCGCGGGTGTGAAAGCTCACCACCTCCCTCAAGCTACATCTGGACAGATTCTCTATCCCAGTAGGAACTGGGGCAAACAGCCCCAGGGACATAGAATCATAGAATATCAGGGTTGGAAGGGACCTCAGGAGGTATCTAGTCCAACCCCCTGCTCAAAGCAGGACCAACCCCAACTAAATCATCCCAGCCGGGGCTTTGTCAAGCTTGACCCTAAAAACCTCTAAGGAAGGAGATTCCACCACCTCCCTAGGTAACCCATTCCACTGCTTCACCACCCTCCTAGTGAAAAAGTTTTTCCTAACATCCAACCTAGACCTCCCCTACTGCAATTTGAGACCATTGCTCCTTGTTCTGTCATCTGCCACCCCTGAGAACAGCCGAGCTCCATCCTCTTTGGAACCCCCTTTCAGGTAGTTAAAGGCTGCTATCAAATCCCCCCTCATTCTTCTCTTCTGCAGACTAAATAACCCCAGTTCTCTCAGCCTCTCCTCATAAGTCATGTGCTCCAGCTCCCTAATCATTTTTGTTGCCCTCCGCTGGACTCTCTCCAATTTGTCCACATCCCTTCTGTAGTGGGGGCCCCCAAACTGGACGCAATACTCCAGGTGTGGCCTCACCAGTGCCGAATAGAGGGGAATAATCACTTCCCTCGATCTGCTGGCAATGCTCCTAATACAGCCAGCTCTCCTGGACTCCTTTCCTCCTCATGTTATTCTCCCAGGGGATCCTGCCCATCAGTTCCCTGAGGGAGTCAAAGTCTGCTTTTGTGAAGTCCAGGGTCCGTATTCTGCTGCTCTCCTTTCTTCCTATACACACTGCACCTGAACACAGACCTGCTGCACACACACACTGCATGCAAACACTTCCGACACACATGCTGTACACATGCATACTACACACACATGCTGCAGACACACTGCATATACGCACCACACACACTGCACGCACACATGCGCAGACACACACACCACACACATATGCTGTGTGCGCACAGACACACTACACATCTGTGTGCCCAGATAGGGCCTTGCTTGGAGAAATGAACTCCTTCACTTCTCCCTCTACCTCCCTGTGCCCGGTCACCCCACCATGATGTTACAAGGTCACCTCAGCACATGGATAAGTACCACCAGCCCCCAGGATTGGGGAGCCCTCCCCCACCCCGCTGGCTGTCCTGGACTGCAGCCGCTGTGCCCTGGGCCGCGGGCTGGATCTGTGACTCCAGCCAGGTCAGTTGGATATTCTGGGGCCAGCACTTGGGGCTGCCTTTAAATACACTGAATCAATAAAGGGGCCCCTCCAGCAAGTGGAACTGAACTGGACCATCCTCTCCCCCAGTCCTGGGACCCCAGAGCATGACCCTCCACCCACGTTTGTTTCACTGACAGCCAGGGCTTGCTGACCCCAGGGCCTCCATGTGTAAGAGCAGCTCAGCTGCTCTGGGTGTATCACAGCGTCAGCTAGAGATCCCGGCTGACCTCAGGGCCTTGCCCCACAGAGCTCACAGCCTGAATAGACCCGATAGATTATTAGCCCCAATTTAAGGAGGGGGGAAACTGAGGCACGGAGACAGAAACACGAAAAATCAGTAGCAGAGTCAGGGCTGGCACCTATATTGGCTGAGTGGCAGGCCAGAGCCATGGCCACAGAACCATTGGGGGCCCCGGATCACCCCCACCCCTCCCCTCCACCCCCTCAGGTATTGAGTGTCTCAGCACATCTTCTGCATGGCTGATTAACTGCTATTGATTATCCCCCCTCTGCTGCCTCAGGCCCTCTCCCCCCCCCATTTCATTCCCATCCCTCCCCCTCTCTCTTTCACTCCTTTGTTACTGTCCACACCCAGCCCTCCCAACCCCAGGAAAGAGGGAGGGGTAGAAGAACATACAGACTGCTGGGCTAGAAAGGGCAGCTGGGAGCCAGGGAAGACCAGGGCCCATAGCCAAGGGGGTGGGGTCCCAGGCATTTGCCTTGGGGTTCAGGGCGAGTGGAATTGCCCCAGGTGGTTCCCAGCTCAGACATGGAATTGCTCTCAGGAGCTCTGCCCACCGGATTCAGAACCGGCCCTGATCTGGGGTGCTTCTGGAGTTCCCTAGGTCCCA
>NW_020684782.1:0-7324 GCF_002925995.2 Terrapene triunguis
TTCACTGCAGACACATGGGGCTGCAGCTTTTGTCTCCTGCAGGGTCAGGGACACGGGGGGAGGGGAGGTGACAGGAAATGGTGTTACTCTATTTGCATTTGCTCCCTTCATTAAGGGCAGACAAACCAACTTCCGGGGGAGCGGTAGGAAAGTTTTCTTTGTGTCGCCGCTCATCGTTAGCAGATAGATTTGCACTTAGTGTGGGCCAGGAAAATCCAGGGATAATTCCCTCGCAGCAGAAACAAATCTCTCGGTTGAGGTGCTCGGTCTTTTCAGTCAGGCTTTTAGGCCTTGGCTACACTTGCGAGTTGCAGCACTGTAAAGCCGCCCCCAGCGTTGTAACTCACTCCCCGTCCACACTGGCAAGGCATTTGCAGCGCTGTATCTCCGTGGTTGCAGCGCTGCATGTACTCCACCTCCCCGAGAGGAATAGCGTGTATTGCGCTGCCCCTGCTGTGCTTCCGTGCCAGTGTGGCCGCCCAAAGCGCTGTGAATGGCCTCCAGAATTATTCGGCAGTATCCCACAATGCCTGTTCTAGCCACTCTGGTCATCAGTTCAAACTCTACTGCCCTGGCCTCAGGTAACCAACCATGTGACCCACCCTTTACATTCCCCGGGAATTTTAAAAATCCCCTTCCTGTTTGCTCAGCCCGGCGTGGCATGGAGTGCTATCAGCGAATCTTTCCAGGTGACCGTGCCTCCATGTGCCAAGCGAGCCCCAGCATGGAGCAATGGCGAGTTGCTGGACCTCATCAGTGTTTGGGGGGAGGAAGCTGTCCAGTCCCAGCTGTGCTCCAGCCGTAGGAATTACGATACCTTCGGGAAGGTATCAAAGGACATGATGGAAAGGAGCCATGACCGGGATGCCCTGCAGTGCAGGATTAAAGTGAAGGAGCTGCGGAGTGCCTACCGCAAAGCCCGTGACGCAAAGGGCCGCTCAGGTGCTCCTTCCGCGACCTGCCGATTCTACAGAGAGCTGGATGCGATACTTGGGGTTAACCCCACCTCCACTCCGAGCACCACCATGGACACTTCAGAGCCGGTGGGGGGGGGAGGAAGAGGAGGAGGAGGAGGAAAATGGGAGTGAGGGTGATGGGCCGGATGGAGACACCCCGGAATCCCTGGAGCCATGCAGCCAGGAGCTCTTCTCGAACCAGGAGGAAGGTAGCCAGTCACAGCGGCTGGTACTTGGTGGAGGACAAACAGAAGAGTAGGTTCCGGGAAGGAATTTTTTCGGTGCGGGCTCTTTAGGAGAGGAGGGTTAGGCATGCATGCCTAATGTGGAATAGTGCATTGATGTGGTTTATCACATCGCGGTAATTGGCCTCAGTAATCTCCTCGAATGTCTCATCCAGAACGTGTGCAATGCGCTTGCGCAGGTTTATCGGGAGAGCCACCGTGGTCCTTGTCCCAGCCAGGCTAACGTGTCCGCGCCACTGTGCTGCGAGGGGACCATTGCTGCACACAGGCAAGCTGCATATGGGCCAGGGCGGAAGCCGCATTGCAGTAGAAGACCCTCCCTTGCTTCCCAGGTCACCCTCAGCAGTGCGATATTATCCAGGATGAACTCCTGTGGAAAATGTTGGGACAGTGTTCAGTGTAGGTGCCCCCTGAAGCTGTTGGCTCTCCCCAAGGCACAGAAACCCAGAGGACAGTGCAGCCCTGAAACAATCAGTCCCCCTTACTCACCATTGTGAGGCTCCCGTGGGATATGTGTGCTCTGTTTCAGAAAATTATGCTATTGTGTAGACCCTGTGTGTTATCTACTCCTTAAGTGTGGGGGAAATCATTACTCTTTCTGGTATAAACAATGCTGCCTCTGTTAAATGTTGCATTTTGCCTATACAGCAACATCAACCTTGAGACCTCAGCCCTCCCTCTTATCTCCTGCTCAGAGACTGCAAAGACTCAGGAAGAGATTGTGAAAAAGCAAAGAAGACATGCTGCAAGAAGTGATGCGGCAATCTATTAAAGAGAAAGAGAAAGCACAGGACTGGAGGGAGAGAGAAAGCAGGATCCGCCAGGAAAATGCAGCGCACCGGCGGCAAAGCACCGCGCACCGGCAGCAAAGCACGGGTCGGCTCATAAGCATCCTGGAGTGCCAAGCAGACGCTATCCAGGAGCTCGTAGCCATGCAGAAGGAGCAATACTGCAAGCACAAACACCACCCTCCCCTACAGCCCTTGTCCCAAAACTCTTTCCGTTGTGCCCCACTGTCACCTCCAACCCACTTTCCCCAACTTCCGTGTTCTTCACACCACCCGCTGCTTCCAACACCAGTATCTTCACCACCCAATGCTGAAAACCACGACCCTTACCCTCTGCACTCAACCCCCATCACCATGCAGTATAGCTGTCCTGAAGTGCAGCACTCACTGCACAGCACACCAGACAGGGCATACACGAATCTGTGATTGTACTGTTCCCCACTCCACCCCCTTGTTTCTTTTCAATATATGGATTCTTTGGCTTTGAAAACATTCTTTATTATTGTAAAAGACTCCTTAGCCCAGGAAATAAACAAGCACTGCAAGTCTGCTTGTCTGCTAAGCAGACACTGATTCCTAAAGATTGGAATGACTGCACTTCACTCCCGTGCAGGGCACCAGATATCACTGCTGGTTTTCAGCCTCAAATTGCTCCCTCAAGGCATCCCTAATCCTTGCAGCCCCGGGCTGGGCCCCTGTAATAGCCCTGCTCTCTGGCTGTGCAAATTCAGCCTCCAGGTGTTGAACCTCGGAGGTCCATGCCTGAGTGAAGCTTTCACCCTTCCCTTCACAAATATTATGGAGGGCACAGCACGCGGATATAACCGCCGGGATGCTGTTTTCGGCCAAGTCCAGCTTCCCATACAGAGATCGCCAGCGGCCCTTTAAACGGCCAAAGGCACACTCCACAGTCATTCGGCACTGGCTCAGCCTGTAGTTGAACCGTTCCTTGCTGCTGTCAAGGCTCCCTGGGTAGGGTTTCATGAGCCACGGCATTAACGGGTAAGTGGGATCTCCAAGGATCACAATGGGCATTTCAACTTCCCCTACCGTGATCTTCTGCTCTAGAAAAAAGTCCCGGCCTGCATCTTCCTGAACAGCCAAGTGTTCCGAAAGATGCGTGCGTCATGCACCTTTCTGGGCCAGCCTGTGTTAAGGTCAATGAAATGCCCACAGTGATCCACAAGCGCCTGGAGAACCATAGAGAAATACCCCTTCCGATTAACGTACTCGGATCCTAGGTGGGGTGGTGCCAGAATAGGAATGTGTGTCCCATCTATCACCCCTCCACAGTTAGGGAACCCCATTTGTGCAAAGCCATCCACTATTTCCTGCACGTTACCCAGAGTCACGGTTCTTCTGAGTACGATGCGATTAATGGCCTTGCAAACTTGCATCAACACGATTTCAACGGTCGACTTTCCCACTCCAAACTGGTTTGCGACCGACCGGCAGCTGTCTGGAGATGCCAGCTTCCAGATTGCAATAGCCACCCGCTTCTCCACTGGCAGGGCAGCTCTCAATCTCGTGTCCTTGCGCCGCAGGGTGGGGGCGAGCTCCTCACGCAGTCCCATGAAAGTGGCTTTTCTCATCCGAAAGTTCTGCAGCCAGTGCTCGTCATCCCAGACTTCCATGACGATGTGATCCCACCACTCGGTGCTTGTTTCCCGAGCCCAAATGCGGCGTTCCATGGTGCTGAGCATGTCCATGAATGCCACAAGCAATTTCGTGTTGTACAAGTTATGTGGCTCGATAGCATCGTTGGACTCCTCACTCTCACTGTCACTTTGGATCTTAAGGAATAGTTTGACAGCCAAACGTGACGTGCTGGCGAGACTCGTCAGCATACGCCTCAGCAGTTCGGGCTCCATTTCCCGCAGACAGATCACGCTGTACAGAAACCGTTGAAAGATGGTGCCAAAGGTGGACGGAAACAAAGGGATTTCTGGGATGCGAAGCGATGCATCACGGGGCGTTGGGACAGGATCCAGAATGCCCCGCACCCACGCCCCCTTCCCACAATCCACGGCGCCAGAATGGGAAAAGGTGCTCTGTGGGATAGCTGCCCATAATGCACCGCTCCCAATAGCGCTGCAATTGCTGCAAATGTGGCCACGACAGTGCGCTGGCAGCTGTCAGTGTGGACAGACTGCAGCGCTTTCCCTACTCAGCTGCACGAAGTCAGGTTTAACTCACAGCGCTCTACATCGGCAAGTGTAGCCAAGGCCCTAGTTACCACCCTGGAGTTGCCAATTCTGCCTGCAGTGACTATGGGCACTCCCATGGGGTACTTTGTGTTATTCAAATCGGAACTGGGCATTTTCTTACCAGCCAGGTTAGTACGAGTGACAACATTGGGCACAGGTCCTCTCCTGGAGTAGGCTCCCCACCATGCTGCCAGTGTGACGGGTTGGATCACAGAAACCCCCTTGGGAGCTGCCACCCGATGTGCCAAGACTACCCCTGCTTCTGTTTTCCCTGCCAGCTCAGGACTCCAGCACCCCGTCTTGCTGTGTCAGACACTCCTGTCTGGCTCCAACACAGACTCAGGGTCTGAATCACTTGTCCCAAAACTGCAAGTTTACCCAAAAACAGCTCACAGGAGTGTGCTTGTCTTTAGCACTCAGATGCCCAACTCCCAATGGGGTCTAAACCCAGATAAATCCGTTTTACCCTGCATAAAGCTTATGCAGGGCAAACTCATAAATTGTTCGCCCTCTATAACACAGATAGAGAGATATGCACAGTTGTTTGCTCCCCCAGGTATTAATACATACTCTGAGTAAATTACTAAATAAAAAGTGATTTTATTAAATACAGACAGTAGGATTTAAGTCGTTCAAAGTAGTAACAGACAGAACAAAGTAAGTCACAAGCAAAATAAAATGTGCAAATCTATGCCTAATCAAACTAAATACAGATAATCTCACCCTCAGAGATGCTTCAGTAAGTTTTTCTCAGACTGGACACCTTCCAGGCCTGGGCACAATTCTTTCCCCTGGTACAGCTCTTGTTCCAGCTTAGGTGTTAGCTAGGGGTTTCTCCATGATGGCTCCTCTCACCCTCTCTTCTGTTCCACCCCTTTATATATCTTTTGCATAAGGCGGGAACCCTTTGTCTCTCTGGGTTTCCACCCCCCCTCACTGGAAAAGCACCAGGTTAAAGATGGATTCCAGTTCAGGTGACATGATCACATGTCACTGCAAGACTTCATTACTCACTTGCCAGCACACACATATACAGGGAGACTCACAGGTAAACACAGTCATCTGCAGACAATGGGAGTCATCAAGATTCCAAACCATCATTAATGGCCCACACTTTACATAATTACAATAGGCCCTCAGAGTTACATTTTATATTTCTAGTTTTAGATACAAGAGTGGTACATTTATACAAATTAGATGATCATACTCAGTAGATTATGCACTTTGTAATGATACCTTACAAGAGACCTTTTGCACGAAGCACATCCCATTTGCATTATAGTCACTTATTGTCAAATTTTTATAAAACTATCCCAGTTACATTATATTCACTTATATTTTTATAAAACCATATAGACTGCACAACGTCACAGCCAGTCAGACCAAAGGCTCTGTACAGAGATCTGGAGCCCTTTTATTTGAACGCGTTGCCGGACTAACAGCATGTGCCAAGGAAGGACAGACACCACTTGGCCGCTGTTCCCCACCTGTCTGCACCGAAGAAGAAGATGGGGAGGGGGGGAGGCGTGTGCTAAACTGGGGTTAAAATAGCCCTGAGGTTCTGCATACTCGGGTTAGCAACTTGAGTTAAAGCCCACAGGGGAGACTGGGCTTCAGCCGGAGTTCACTAATCCCAGATAAGAACTCGCTTGTTTTATTTTATTTGACTGAACTGAAAACAACATACCCAGTGTGGCCCGAACAGCTGGAGCGATGACAAGATTTTTAAGATATGCATCTGTCACACACAGAGAGAAGTGTGAAACCCAAGTCCATAGATCACATTGAGACAGTGCTTAGCATCAGTAGCTACCCTGTCCTGACACCAGCCCTGTGAGCTACAATACTCACCTACAAGCGGGTGGGGGAGGTCCTGTGGCCTGCAATGAGCAGCAGATCACACAGGGGTTCTCAAACTTTTTTGCAGGGCCCCCCTCTATAAATATTTCAGGCTGTGATGACCCACCGCCCCCTCCCAAGAAAAAAAGTGATAGCAAACTACTGTACATACTCATAGGAGCATACCCATGGTATTGCCACCCTTATTTCTGGGCTGCTGCTGGTGGCGGGGCTGATTTCAGAGCTGGGTGCGGGATCGCAGCAGCTGCTGTACCTCGCTCCCACTCCCCTCCAAGTGATATTTTTGTGATCTCTCATCTACAACAGCCTTGTGACCCCCTTGCACAGACACACCCCCAGCCCCCCTAGCGTGCACGACACCACACGAGGAGGGGGACATCATCCAAAGGCTGCAGGGGGTGGGTGAGCGGCAGGCTATGGGGAGTGGCTCAGGGTTAAACAGTTTGCCGCCTAACTAACCCAAAGCCGACCTTTGAAGACACGTTAGAAATTAAAATTAGGGTCATTGCATGCTAAATAGGTTAGAACTTTGAAATGCAAACCTATGTTGTTAAAGTGAGAGGTAATATTAATTGTGTGTATCTTAGATGCTACAGGCGAAAACGGACAGTTCCTGTCTGTCTCTATAGCCACTAATTCAGAGATCAAACGGGAATATTAGTATTTAGAGCCGGGGTGGGCAAACTTTTTGGCCCAAGAGCCACATCGGGTACAGAAATTGTATGGAGGGTGGGTAGGGAAGGCTGGGGGAGCCTATGCCTCCCCAAACTGGGAGGCGGGGCATGGCATCCACCAGTCTTTGCAGTTCCCCCTAATTGAGTGACCTCAGCTGGCCCCACAGGGACCATTGTGGGAGGGGCTCGGGGATGGTAGTCAGCAGAGGCTCCCGAATCCCCTGGGCTGAACGCAGCGAGTTTTTGTCAGAGCTCAGCCTGGCTTCCCCGCACTGTGTCTCTCGCAGCGCAGTGATACCGGGCGGTGTCCTCGGGTCCCAGGCGGCTCATTTGCAGATACAGCTGGTTCTTGGCGTTGTCCCTGGACACGGTGAATCGCCCTTTCACCGAGTCAGGGTAATCTCTGCTGCCGCCAGTGCTGGTGATGCGTGAGACCCATTCCAGCCCTTCCCCGGGGCGCTGCCGGTACCAGAACATGGTGTAGCTGCTGAAAGTGAATCCGGAGCCGGTGCAGGAGAGTCGCCTGGAGCCGCCTGTGTTCGCAGCGCCGCCCCCGGACTCCTCCAGCCGCACCTGCGCCTGGGCCCCTGGGAA
>NW_020684783.1:0-5199 GCF_002925995.2 Terrapene triunguis
GAAGTTCATTATTCACGGTTATTCTCTTATTTGAAAATAGTTAAGCCGTCCAATCAGGGAATACAAACAATAACATGTCCAAAGCCCAGTCCACCAGTTAGAACAGAGTTCACAAACATGCCCTGGACTGAAAATTATCCGCATGAATCAGTGAATATTTGCAAATGATGTACACTTTTGGTGAAAATCAGGAATATTTTGGAAGTTGTTTGCTAAACAAGCCAGGGATTAAATTTGAAATGAATATTAATTGTAACTAACAGTTTGACCAGCTTTAGTTTGCAACCAAGTTTTCAATATAATCAGTTTAATATCAGCACTATCACATTTCTTCCATCTTGGTGTATTTAGTGGTTATGATTTTCAGACTTAATTTCGAATGAAAATCCCTGTCATCATGACATCCAGTTCCCTGTTTGTTTCACACAAGGGAATGAGGCAGATCCTCAGCGCCACTGAATGGAGCCTTGACAATTTACACCATCTGAGGACCTGCCCCAGTTTATTTTGTGGATTCAGCGATGCCAAGGGAGGGAGTTCATTCACCACCAACAAAATGTGGCTTCTGAATTCTTGCCATAAACAACTGCTTATAGAGAACTTTCCATTTTTGCAAAGATAAAATAATTCCATTTGCCAGAGGGGCAGAATGGGACAAAAGGACAGGGGAGAAATCCTGTGTATGAAAGTGCAACGTGGTGACAGCAGCAGAGGAAACACTGTGAACAATCATTTTAATTCCAATCTACATGGGTAGCAGTTTTCTTGGCAGCCTGAAGATGGCACATTAGGTTCACTTTGCTACAAAATATAAGAGCTTAATGTCCCACATGACTGAGTCAGTCACATGGTCTCAGAGGAGAAATTAGAAAGAGGGCAATAGAATGGAAAGGAGAAATATTGTGGCCAGGCATGACAATTAACTAGCTAAGATAGGGCCACACTCCAGTTCCACAAAGCAGCCACAGATCATCGCTGGAATGGCATAACGCAGCCAGCATGAATCTGGCCCATAGTTCTCAAAAGAGAACACCAATGAAGCAGCTAAAATTCTCTAGCTGGCAGTGCTCCATGGCCCAGCTATCAGCTCCTCTCTGTGTCTTTTCAGCTCTACCCTTGATGCGGGAGAAAAGCCATTTTCCTGTAGCTCTGAGTGGGACGAGAGCCTGTCCCAGGTGTCCTGAGGAGAGGGAGAACTCTATCCCAGGCTTCACATAGGAGCCGCAGACTTGGCACAAACCGCCTCTCCGGGAGAGGTGGTTCCCTTGGCTTCCCATTCACTCCTGCCATGCAGACTATAGGGACTAAGGTGTGATATTCCCCAGGGTGCAATCGGAACTGCTGGGTCCCCTTAGCTCTCCAGCCTGGGATACCTTCTACACTGCTTTGCTGGGGAATAGCTGCCCCTCCAGGCTCTGCACACACAGCTACTAGCACGTGAAATCACTCCCAGCTGAATACATGAATGCTATGCCCAGCCGTGAATTACATACAGGGTGACACTCACATAGCCCCAGTCCCAGCCTTTCTCCCCATAAATGTGCATCTTGTACTGCTCCGTAACCCCCTGGACAGTACAAGCTCATTGATAGTTTGTCATTCCAACACTGGGTAATGATTATGCACCAGCCATGTTGACCTAAGTAGAGATTCAGTCGAAATGCACACTGGCTTACATAAAACAATAAAACATGTTTATTAACTAGAGACAGAGAGATTTTAAGTGATTGCAAGAGATAAGGCATAAAAGTCAGAATTGGTTACGAAAGAAATTAAAAGGTGAAACTGCAAGTTAACCCCTAAATGAATGAATGAATATCTCTCTCACCATAAGCTGTAACAGTTCACAGGCTGGATTCCTTTCCAGCCAGGGACACATTCCCCCTGCCCCACCCCCCAAGTTTAATGTTCTTCAAGTATTCATTGATGTCATGAACAGAGAGATGGGAGGAGAAGAGAGGGGTCATGTGGAGGTCACTTTTTCTTATTTTTATACCCTCCTCTCTTTGAGGATTACCCCCTGCTGGGGTGTAGACAAACAGTCCCCTTTGTACGGAAGATTCGAACTGTATCTGGGATTAAATGTAAATTTCTTGTTTACACCGTCCCATTGCTGAAGAATGGCTGCTTAAGTGACAGCCCACTTGACTTTGTTGATACCTGTCTGGGGTTGCCTGTGTATCTTTGTCTCTGAAAACTGGTTTGTGGGTGTTACCCAGACTTACAACATATTTCAGTAACAATCACATAGCAAAGTCTCATAATTTTACACGCAGTGTTGTTATACACATTTCAGCAGGATAATAGTATTCAGCAGATTATGAGTTTTCAAATGATACCTCACAAGGCATACTTTGTACAAAATATAGCATAACCAGATAAAAGGGGTGAACATAGGATACTGGGTGTCACAAAAGTTAAGTGACACTTGCCAAAATAAAGAAAATGAACAGGCCTAAAAAGCATGAAACTCCATCCACGTCAAATCAAACCAGCACAGTGCCAGGACTACAGCCAGCAGGCTCAAGTCATGGCTAAGTCTCCACACGGCCAGCATGAGATGCCCTCTGGATGGTGATAGCCCTCCAGGGGCTAACCTGGAGTGATCAGGACTTATGCAGGTGAAGTGCTGCAGTTTGGGAAGAAAATCCAACACTCCCAGCCTGGGACTGGGGCATAGGGCTGCAGCGCATCCTCTCCCCCCAATTCCTACTCCAGCTATGGGGTCTCTGCACTTTGGGTGAAACTCCGCACATGCAGAAGTCCAGCCCAGGGCCCATGCTTTAAGTCCCACTGGCCTCTACACAGGAGTGAGTTGCAGTCCAGAGGTGTAGTCTACTGGTGCTGGTGGACCCATGTAAATGCAGACACAAGCCCTTTTCTTGTCCCACCTCGTCGCTGGCATTGAAACCCCTTCCACTGAATGCAGTCTGTGCAGCGGACCCTGCTTAGCCGCTGTGCCAGAAGCTGCCTCCCTTGTGCAATTCAGCATGGAGCCCCCGAACATGCCTATCCGCTCACACTAGCAGGCAGGTACACGTTTCCTGCACACCTGAGCTTATCTGCTCTTTTCCTGCAGCTGTGGAGAGACTGGCACATTCCCCTTTCCACGGGGAAGAGCTAGTGGCCACAGGAGAGCTCAGGTGACATGGCCATGCCAGTCCAGGATCCACAGAGAATCAAGCTTCAACTGCATGGAAGCCCGGGCTGCCTCTCTGTCTAGCTACCTGCCTCCCCTTCCTCTGGCAGCGTGACTTCTGATGGAACAGCCTGTCCTAGTGCTGCATGCTGTGGGAGGGTGGGCAGAAGTCATCCCTTTTCTGCTAACAGACAACAGGCAAACAGAGAGAGTTTGCCTGGGAGTTTGCCTGGGGGGAGTTCCCACGGAGTGTTTTTGCCTTTCAAGCTTCTGTGAGCAGTAAATACATGATCTGAGGAGCCTCTTAGAAGGAAGCCATGAATAGTGAGTGATCAGCTATTGTGATCTGCACAGGATGTGCCATGTTTGTCTTTCTCCCAGAGGATAGAAGCAACTTTGTCTGTACGAAGTGCAAGCTGGTCTCCATGTTGGAAGAGAAAGTTAAAGGACTAGAGACCAAAGTATTAACCCTGCTGTCAAGGCTGTATCCCCACTTTGAACCTTAGGGTACAAATGTAGGGGCCTGCATGAAAACTTCTAAGCTTATCTACCAGCTTAGCTTTGGTCCGCTGCCACCATCACAAGAATTCCCTTCCTGGGAAGCCTTGAGAAACCTTTCACCAATTCCCTGGTGAACACAGATCCAAACCCCCTTGGATCTTAAAACAAGGAGAAATTAACCATCCCCCCTCCTTCCTCCCACCAACTCCTGGTGAATACAGATCCAAACCCCCTTGGATCTTAAAACAAGGAGAAATCAATCTGGTTCTTAAAAAAGAAGGCTTTTAATTAAAGAAAAAGGTAAAAATCATCTCTGTAAAATCAGTATGGAAAATAACTTTACAGGGTAATCAAACTTAAAGAGCTCAGAGGACCCCCCTCTGTCTTAGGTTCAAAGTACAGCAAAACAAAGATAAACACTCTGGTAAAAGGTACATTTACAAGTTGAGAAAACAAAGTAAATCTAAGACGCCTTGCCTGTCTTTTTACTTACAAGTTTGAAATAGGAGAGACTTGTTTAGAAAGATGGGGAGAACCTGGATTGATGTCTGGTCCCTCTCAGTCCCAAGAGCGAACCACCCCTTAAAACAAAGAGCACACACAAAAGCCTTTCCCCCCCCAAGATTTGAAAGTATCTTGCCCCCTTATTGGTCCTTCGGGTCAGGTGTCAGCCAGGTTACCCGAGCCTCTTAACCCTTTACAGGTAAAAGGATTTGGAGTCTCTGTACACAGAGAGCTGTTACCCTTCCCTTTATAGTTATGACACCTGCGTTGCATCAAAGAAAATGAAGACTTTCTGGATAGATGTCAGCGTTTGGTACAGGAGGCACAGCATGCTGAAGAATCAGAGAGGGCAGTGCAGAACGGGGAAGAAAATTGGCGGCATGTGACCTCCAGAAGAAGAAAGAGGCAAACCCATGTACCCCAAATGCAGATAGAGGTAAGAAACCGTTTTCTGGCTCTCTGCACAGGTATTACAGCAGAAAATGGTTTGGAAGAATTATGTGAGGGAGAGGATCAGAGAGAGAGAGACCTCATCGGCCGGAAGGCATGGGATGCATTGTCCTAGGGATGGGGTTCCACAACCACCACTCCCAAGAAGAGGAGATGGGTGGTGGTGGTTGGGGACTCCCTCCTAAGAGGGACAGAGTCATCCATCTGCCATCCAGACTGGGAAACTCGAGAAGTGTGCTGCTTGCCTGGAACTAGAATTCAGGATGTGACAGAGTGTTTGCCGAGACAGATCAAGCCCTCAGACCACTACCCATTCCTAATTCTCCACGTGGGCACCAAAGATACTGCCAAGAATGACCTTGAGCAGGTCACTGCAGACTATGTGGCTCTGGGAAGAAGGATAAAGGAGTTTGAGATGAAAGTCGTGGTCTTGTCCATCTTCCCTGTTGAAGAAAAGGCCCAGGTAGGGACCATCAAATAGTCGAAGTAAATGTGTGGTTGTGCAAGTGGTGTTGGAGAGAGGGCTTTGGATTCTTCAACCATGGGATGTTGTTCCATGAAGAAGGATTGCTAGGAAGAGATGGGATCCACCTAATGAAGAGAGT